>NW_015112629.1:222041-233141 GCF_001443285.1 Poecilia latipinna
TTTTTTTTTAAAAACATTTTTTTTTCTTTTCTCTTTTTGAAAAGGTTTGCCCCAGGGGATTTTTTTTAAAAAAAAAAAAAAAAAAAAGATTAAACACCAGACATGATTCATAACTGAGACTTTATTGACTGTTCAGTTTACAAAGTTGCCCTGCGTCAAACTCATTACAGTACAAACCAGGAACAGAAATAGAAGGCCACACCGTACAGCTGAAGGAATGAATAAAAAATTAAAACCACTTCTCTGGTTAGAGGGTGGAATAATGAGAAGAGAGAGGGAAACAGAGAGAGAGAGAGAAAGAGAGAGAGAGAGAGAGAGAGAGAGAGAGAGAGAAGGAAACAGCAGCATTGAAAAGCAGAAATGTGAGAGAGAAATGAAATTATCAAACACAAACCTTCACAGAAGGAGATAATTACACTTGCCATAGCTCCACATAACGCTGCAGAAATGACTGACATCATTTTACGGGTTTATCATAAAACAGAATGCATAACACATGGATCACTTCCACAATTGATTCTCGCTGCACCAAAACATATCAACTGTGTCTTAATCTCCCGGCAAATGAGCCGCCGCCTCCAGTCAGGTGTGAAACTAGACACTTACGGCTCCAGCTTGCTTCATTCTTACGACGCTGCACAGGACGCTCTGCGGCTCAACAGAGTCTGCAGATCAAACATAACTGAAATAATAAATCATAGATAAAGACGTCGCTGATAAACACCGATGAGAGCAAGATGGATCTCCAGGAAATTGGAGAATGATGCTCTCTGACCGACGGAGGCTGCAGTGGGTACAGAATAAAGATCTGCCCTCTTTAGGAAGTGGGAGGCTGGAAGGTCTTGGACGTGGCAAGCATGGCTCGCACTTTGGCCATCAGATCCTGGAAGACAAAAAGCAAAAGGTGCGTTTTTTTAAAAATCGGCCACATTAACTCATGATTCCAGAAGACTTTCAAAGCTGCTAAATTATTTCATACCGTTTCCACAGTTTACAGTTATTTTAATAAGATGCCAGGAAAAACGCAGCATTTACACGTTTTCTCCTGTTGAGTGAAGCATATATGCGACTGCAGGAGAACTCCTTCCTCACCTTTTGATACGCACTGCTAGTCAGCAGGCTGAAAAGCTATTTTCACACAATTAGAAGAAAGCTTAATTTGGGTTTTTGAGAATATTCTGTTACAAAGAGACACAGATGACTGTTCTTATGTTGATGCTGCTTTAAAACTACAGATGGAGAGCTAGAGGTGATGTAGCTTTTTTAGTAACTTATCTCACCACTATGCACCACTTTTTAACGTTTCATGTAATCCTGGCCAGAGAAACAGATTTTGGCCCTTTTTACTGTACTGCCATATAGTCCTGATTATTAAGTCGCACTTCTTTGGTATGGTGTGACTACTCCTGCGACATATATTCAAGTGCAACTCGGAAGTCTTTATTTTTTCCCTGTTCAAGATGCATTTCTTGAACCGATACGTCATACCGTCAGACATGAGCCAAGGATTGAACATTCCCATCTGCAGCCGTGAGGAAAACTAATGGTGGGCAGAAAGGAAGACATCCAGAGCTGGAGGAACGAGTCGGGCGCTTAAAGAACGGTGCCACCAAGGTAGGCAGAAGTTACGCCTCCTCATCCTGGTAGTTGCCAAGGAGATGAATAAAAAACGACCTTCCAGGAGGGCGTTCTTGGCGTTATCGTTTCATGCAAGGCATGGCCATAAATTGACAATGCGCGCTTCAACGCCGCGTTCTGCTGCACACTTTGCTGGCAGAGTGGAGTCATTTCTGACCTCCCTGATTTAGAGCACAAACATTGGTGCCAGCAGACTTCCAATGACAATTTCCATGAGTTTATTGAAAAGCAGGTAACTGAACACAACTTGTTACCGGGTGATGTCATCAACAGGGTCCCCGTCACATTTGACAATTTCTAAATAAATGTAACTTCCAATGATATTTATATGTTTATTGCCTCCTCATGACGCATTTTTTTTTTCTTTTGACTGATGTGATTTATATCCTTGAGCGACTTGAGGTAAGGAAAATACGGTAAAAAACATAAAAACAAACTAAAAATACAACCCCCGACAGAGCGATAGCTGAACGGCCTTAGGTCAGAGACGAGGCAGTGTACCGAGGAGAACACCGCCCAGAGGTAAACAGAGCAGCGTATGGCTTCCTGCTATGTTGTGAAGATATCCAGGAGTGTTTCAGCTGCAGTAATTCAAAATACCATGAGGGTTTACACAAAGACGGGGATCAAAGAAGATAATGCCAGAATACACGAGGTAGTGAGCAGGTAATATGTACATGGCGTAACGTTGGAAGAACTCCTGAAATGTGCTGGAGAAACCTGCGCCACACAGCCTGGTGTGTGGAGTTATTAGTCAAAATTTGGTTACGTGTGCTGGCGTGGTCATTTTTTAAGGCAAGGATCAGAACAACCAATTTCGGTAGAAGCTTTACCTGTGGGGACGTCGTTATAATTCTAACTGATTCATTTACGTTTGCTGACCTATGTAAACAAACAGCATGGGGCCACAGTGCTGGCATTTATAGCATCCTCCTGAACTCTGCTAATTATGAATACAAATCCAATAGAACTGAGCTGAGGATGAACACTGTCCTCCGTCATTTATCTGCTGAACAACAAGACTCACTGAAGAGACTGTAAACAATTAGTGGCTAGCATAGCAGTTGGCAAAATATAGCTTGGGGCACAGAACAGCTACAGCACCGGTTTTCCTCCAGGTCAGATCCCCCGTTCGTCTCATCCAACTTAATGCTCCCTAGGATGAGAGAAAGATTGATTTATACCTGAAAGAATGTTTCAAGTATGTAATTGTGGATGTAATTAAAAATAAATATTATTTAGAAATGCAGAAAAGTCCAAAATTAGTTAAACCCATATCAGATAGAAGATTCAAATCACATTTCATTCAGACGTTTGTTTCTGATAACAGAATGTCTCAAAAGATAAAACGGGTAAACAAATCAAACTTTTTAATCAAAAAGTTTGGTTACAGAAAAACAATTTTAGTTTTATTTTGGTCTAAGGTAATAATGTGGGAATCTAATACAGACCCCTACCTACTGTGCACTACGTGTTTTAGATTTACTATAGTGGATGCTCTCTAATTTTCTCTACAAGCCCAATTGATCTGCAATCAGAGCCTGAACCAGAGCAACACTCCAGACTGATATGTAAACTAATTACCATCACTTGAAATAACTGACAACAGGGATTACGCTGATGTTGTAACGCTTTTCTGTTGTCTTTGCACTGCATTACAGCTCCTCAATGAATAATTATTCTGTGTATAATTAATCAAATGACTCCCTGAGGCATGAAAAGGGCTGGTAGCAACGCCACTCCCATAGGGAATCAGCTAAGCAGCTTGCAGTGGCCTTAAGCTCACTGATTTGTTTTTGTTTCGACTTTGCTGGAAACTTGCATGAATAAACGCAGCCGTTAAATTGTGACGGAGGCGTTTCTCAGAAAAGAGCAAAGCAGGGGGTTCTGGCCAAATGCCATTGGCTTGGCTAAAAGGACGTTATAAAAAAGAACCATGTTAGTGTTTTGTTGCTGCACAGTTGAGTCAATCTTGAATCTACCAGGAAAGGTCAAAACACCCACTAAGTTCTTATGAACATGTTTATGCACCTCTGCTAGAATTTACTAAAACAAAAAAACTTTGACTTTTCGAGTAACTGGTGTGTTGAAATGGAAAAAAATAAAATGTAAATTTGAAGGAAAAGCTGCAGTTGTAAGCTGAAGAAATAATAATAAAAAAATAATAATCCAGTGCAGAAATCTGCTGAGAAGTTTAGTTTGAAGACCTTGCTTTTCTTCCCCACTTCTGTTTCAGGTAGACTTTTTTTAAATTCTGCTGACTGGCAGCCAAATGCTTGCACTGCAGAAAAAGAAGTGGTAATTTGCATTGCGTCCCATGAGTGATTCATACACGCATGGACAAAATTCCACCCCTGAACTCTCCTGACAGACGAGACAAATTAACAGCTGTAATCACACGGGGGAAGGAGCTGTCACATCAAATTATTTGAAAGGTCATTCTTTTTTTGGTGCGTCTGAGCAAACACTGACACGGGACACATGATCTCCCCCAAATCGAGCAAATAACTAACCGTAACTCAGCTCTTCTGAACAGTTGCTGTCATGGGAAAATGATAAGGCAAAAATAATTGATGTGATATGAAAATAATCTTACATGTAATAGCCTTCATGCTTCAATTAAAGTAAAGACTTTCATGGATTCCTACACTTCCTAATCTTGTGAAAACAATAAAACCAACAAAGGACGAATGCCCCCCCTTTTTTTTTTAAATGGCGGGTGTTATTTTTATTCCAGGCACATAGTGCTATTTAATAGCACAATCAAGTAACTAGGTTTCATTCAATTGTTCTAAAAATGGTGTAAACATCAAATATGATGAAAACGAAATTTCACTTTGTAATTTAACGCCTTGTAGTTGGACCTCTGTTTCTCTCTCTAAAAAAAACAAACCCAAAACAAGTCTGCTCTTTCCAACACTGTGCCTTCAGGAAATAATCACAACAGCTCTCCTTTAACAACTACGTTTTTACCAGTGTTGCACTGAGAAGTAGCTTGTATAAGTTAACAATATAACATGGTATAAAGCTCAAAAGTCCATTTTACATGATGCTGTCCCTTTAAAAGCCAGAGCTGTAACTGAAACATTTGCCTGTTATGAGCTGAACTGTTTATGAAATGTGCTAAACAGGCAAAACCCAAATCCTGTGTTGGTTATTCACATTTCTTACATTATTTTATTTTTAGTTTGGGTTTTGATATGTTGAATTTTTGTAGTCTTGTATGTCATGCTTTAAAAGTCCTCATTAGTCTTTCTACAATCTAATTACTGTCATACATTCTTTGAGTACTGGCTAACTTATTAGGTTTACCAGTCAAACAGTTTTAGCACAAGTAGTAAATCAGACAACGACGTGGAGAACACAACTTGTGGAAGGTTAAACTAAACATGAGGATGTGGAGAAAAAAAAAAAGGTGAGTTAAGTAACTGAAAACGGCATGGTTGTACAAGATGAGGGATAAGATTTGTTTTTTTCATGAAAAGAAATGTTGACATGGATGATTATAAATCGCTTTAACATCAATGTCTTTAATGCAAATAAACAAAT
This sequence comes from Poecilia latipinna, assembly GCF_001443285.1. Lineage (NCBI taxonomy): Eukaryota > Metazoa > Chordata > Actinopteri > Cyprinodontiformes > Poeciliidae > Poecilia > Poecilia latipinna. The sequence continues at coordinate 227,229 of NW_015112629.1, forward strand.
ACATAGACTTTATTGTGGTAATTTATGACCCGATTGTGAGACGAGGCTGAACACATAAGCATTTTGCACTGGGAAGGACTCGCTACCATCAAGGGTCGATAATAACCAGGTTGTCCCTCAACAAAGGTCGTCTTTACAGTTGAACTTGTGCCTCCAACATTTAGAGCTGATCAAAGCATCTTTCTGTTCCAGAGACGGAAAGGCTCAACATGATAAAGCAGAGATACATTTGAAGTGACAGAGCAAGGGTGGAATGTGTTGCTGCACATTGCAAAGTAAAACACACAACAAAGATAAACGGCAAGCGAAAAACAGGATGTTTACAGTAAGGATGCGACACGTTAGGGAAAGATCTGTAATATTAATGAATGAATCACAACTGGGGCGAGTAACACCATATCTAATTAATCATTGGTGTTCGTTTTAATATAAAAAGGACAACTGGTCAGTCAAGACATTACTAACTCAGAGTGTATTTTGTACATTCACAATGATAAGTACTGCATATATGAGTTAACTTCAGGGAGAGACTTTAAATAAAATACTGCAGTACAGCATGGCTAGAAAACAAACATAAGGAAGGCTGGTTTAAGATTTGTAGCATCACACTCCCTATCAAAAATCTGAATTTGTTTTATCAGTCAAAACTAATCTGACCGACTTAAAATCCACTATATGATCTACTAATTCTTTACTCCTCTTTGGAGAACACAAAGATTAACCTCTATGGCTCTGGGTCTGTTGAAAAGTCTTTTAAGTGAATGTGATTCCCAGCTTTAGTGAATGTTCAATATTTTTAAAGAAATCTGGTCTGGGTCTTTTTCTTTCAGTTGTTCAAAACTGGAAAAAATAAAAAATAAATAAATAAAATAAAATTAAATTTGACCAGAAAATTCAATCATGAATAAAAGATTAATTGAAGAGTTTAACTCTGAAACCTGTATTTGTTACATTTCAGTTATATTTTTGGCATTATCATCACATTAGATGGGGTGCTGCTGAAGAACTGCGGCGCTTACACTTAATTAGACAAACCGGGACTAAATTATTTCAGACTTATTACATCTCATTTAAAACAGATTTGTTAAAATAGAATATAGGTCTACTTGAACTGCTGTAGAGTAGAAGAAAATGATGTGCTGGATCTGGTATTGAACACAGTAAAAAACTAAGTGGTTAGGGTTTTTGATAATGTGCTAAGCAGTATTAGAGGTATGCTAAAAGTATAGCACTAACCTAGCAAAAATATGAGAAAAAAAAAAACGAGGGCGGAGGCCATTACACAGATAAGCTGAAACCTTCGCAAAACATCACAAATGGGATATACGTAGTGAGTGGTTTAGTTTCAAAGCATTCTAGCAGCATGTCCATGAACAAGCTAATGTTTTTAGTGAGTAGGAATGAAGGCAGAGAAAGAAGTTGTGAGAGACAATGAGTACACAGAAGAAATTAGGTTTCGTCTTGAGTGGGGAAACAAAAAGAAAAATGTGTAGTTTTATCTGTTTTGTGTTTATTGCCTAAACTGTAGAGAGACAGACTGAAGCTCCTTCTCTCCCACGGGAGCAGCGGCGAATAGCAGAGCAAGTGCTGAATAGAGTTTAAGTAGCACCAGTGTTTACTGAATAACACTGTTGACCTTCATTACATCAAGTGTCAAAGCGTCTAATTCTGGTCTACGCTGGGGTGTCTCTGTTGTTTTCCCAGGAACAAGTATCTCTTCATCACATTTTTATCTGCGGTACTCATTTAGTAAGCAAATGTTTACAGCAATAACCTGCAAACCTGGTCTTTAAGCCCAAATTATGAATGCAAATACATTAATATGCATATGATTGGCATGAATAAATCCTTTTAAAAGCATCTCCACAAAGACACACTATGAAACTATGTACATAAACACAAGTTTCCAGATTTCGTTTTTGGTATTTAGACCACGTTTGATGTCAGGCTGGGGAAAACAAGAATGAAAGAATCAGAATGTCAGCCAGACGTCGCCTTAGATGTACTAAAAAATGCCATTCATACATTTATTTCCTGGGTTTTACTTTAAGACTGCTCCACGTGTTTATGAGTCAACAAATGCTACAGTATCAAGAAGACTAAAACAAAACACTATTTTTACATTAAGCAAAAAATATATTAGCAAAAAATTAAAAACTATTGTATTTTCCTGTCACGTTCACTGGTGTATTGAAAAATGTGTGTAATGTAGGTCTAAACAGGGAGGAATGAAGGAGATTTTTGGCGTAACAAGTACACATGTCATGCTTTTCAAGTATGAGTTGCTTGTGTTTGGAGTAGTGCATGTCTACTGAACTCAAATGTGGAGATGTAACAATATTCAGCTGCATCACGACAGGTTCTATTACTCTTGCTGTGAAATTGTCATCTTGTCTTATTATTTTTCCATATTTAGGAATCAACCAACTGTCTGAATGTAAAAAAAAAAAAAAAAAAAAAAAAAATCTAAGCTCTACGAATGGCCCAAAACAAAAAGATTAGTCAAATTTGTCAGGCTGAGGAAAAAAAAAAATACGATTCAAACTCAACATCCATTTATTTTATACCACCTCGTCATACAACGTTACATGACATAAATATGTCCCGTTTTTCTGCCTCCTCTCAGAATGTGATGTCTGTCTGGAGATAAATCTGCATTAGCATACTGGCAGGTAGCCTGTCACCGTTTGAGTGAGGGAAGAAAAATAAATGGGTAGGGCTTTTTTTTTTTGTTGCTGCCATTTCTGAGGTTATAAGCAGCACACACTTTAACAGCAGCGTTCAAAGATAGTTTGAGTTTGCCAAATAAGCATTCTCACATAAAATCTGTTTGTAGCTGGCAGGCAAGAAAGTGAAGACTTAGAGCAGTCCTGAGGGCATTTCCAAAATGGTTATGGGGGAAACCACAAAGTGTGTGGGAGAATTTTTCACAAGTCTAAATAAAAGTCACCGGATCCTCACATTGAACTATAGCAGCTCATTTTTCCTCTTTTCAGTGTTGGCAAGAAAACACCTTAAGATCTTGTGATAGGTTAGAAAGAATTCATACTCAAATAGCTTTAAAACAGCAGGTTTTGGTTTGATCGGAGGATCCAATTCCAAGGCCTGGACAGACAGTGAAGCTGTCTTCTACGGGAAGTTTTACACTGCTGTGTTTTTAAACCTGGTCTTCAAGGCACACTGCCCTCCATGAAGTTTCTCAGAGTTAATCTGGTTTAATCAGTGGTAATAATGTCATATGTTCATAAGAGCCTAAAATGCCTGTATGCAGGCTATAATGGGACAATACTAACATCTTTAGGGAAACTGAATAAATCAGATTTCATCATCATGTCTAATTGCAATAATTTATCAACAGGCTGCATAGAGGAATAAATGAATACACAATAGATACACATGTGTTCTGTAAGATTTCCTAATGGACACAGATGGAAATGAGTTGGGAGAAAATAGCACCATGAGTGTGGAAAATACAGAGGAGATTTGAGCAAAGTCATTTTAAGAAAGAAGAAAAAAACAGAATGTAAACAATGTGTTTGACTGGGTTTTGTGTCCAAGATGGGATGCAGCGTTTAATGTTGGCTGAGGGTTTACATAATGATTCTCTGCAGTTAATTTAGACATTTTTATCTTAATGAACATGGCTCCATTAAAACTTTTTTTATTTTATTTTTTTGCACATAAAATTTTAGCTAGGACACAGGTTTATACAAGTATACGACAATGTCTGAATTGGAAAACAAATTTATGGAAACAGAAATAAAAAATTTGCAACTTAGCAAAGGTGTTTCACAACCCTTAAAAATTATTGCATCTTGGCTAAACACTCACAGGTTCTCATTAAAACAGTTCAACAAACTACCGTAGTCAAAATAGACTAAAGTTCTTATGTTTCAGCCCCTGGATCTGCACACAATGATCCTCTAGATAGTTGAAAACTCAAAAGCATGGAAGTAACTAGACTCTTGGCCCTGGCTTTTCCATGAAAAGCATTTCAACCTTCAGTCCAAACTTCAAGGAAAGACAAATGACTACACTGCACAGTGTTATCAGCTTCCTTATAGCAGGATGATAACCTTGTTTCAAAACGCAAACTCGTCACAGAGAAAATAGACGGTATTTTGTTAAAACACTCATGAATGGCAAACACCAGTATAACTAGAAGATAAACTGCTGTAACTGTTTCTACATGCTGCTGTAAATGTAATAAAGCATAATACTGTGCAAATCTTTTTGAATGCTTCTTGGATCCTTTTTTTTTTTTTTACATTGTGATCTCGTTTTTTTAACCAAAAATGACCTTAATGTTCCAAAGAGATCACTCACAAGCAAGTGAGCACACCCAGCCACTCTGCAAGATGAATCCAAAGATAACAACAAAATGTCTTCCAGAATTATTCTGTGGTTCCGAAGGACATGTTGATGTAACAAAAAAAAGAATAGCACTCCCCAAAACAAAAGCTATAAAAACTGAATGTTAAAGTGCACAGCACTTAGCATTTTTTTTTCCTTTTTTATATGACGGAAACAAAGAACTCTACTCAGTGCACTTATTAGGTAGGCCGTAAAGTTCAGCATGGGATACGTCTGAGATAAAAGCAAAGAACAATACCTGAGTTATTTTGGACTGCACAGAGGACACTATGGATGAAGACACTGCTTTGTCTTTCTCCTGAGAACAACCCCTGAATAGAACGGAGAGGAGAAATAAAGAGAAAAAAAAAATCAATTGTGTTACCAGAAGCGAACATGCAACATTCATGATATTTTCTGAAATGCTTAACTTGGACAGGCATCAAGCATTGTACTAGTAGGGGGAAAAAAAGAGCAAAAGAAAAGGAAAGGAGAAGATGACGGCATTTGACCTGTAAAAATACAAATATCCATCCAGAGGCCAAACTACATGGCTAAAAACAGCCGAAAGTAAAATCGGGCAAACAGTGCCAAAACTGCAAGCTTTAACTTTACCATCATGGTTCTGTTCAAAGCTTTTTTTAATTTTTCTCTACAGCCCAAACGCTTCATAATTCAGCATGGTATTTTTAAAACAGGGTAACAACTTGCACATCAAGCTGATTGAACACAGCAGGTGAAACTGCAGAACAGACAGTGACTGATGCTGTGGGGTTTTAGAATTGGGTCCAAACTGACGAAAGTCAGTTCCATCTATTCAGTCATTTGGTGAGTTGTCTGCAAAGACAAAGTAAAAATTTGATGACCAAATAAAAAAATTATGAAACAGGTAAAAAGTCCAATCTTGTCTTCAATTCACATGAAACTGAAAGCTATTTCTTTTTAATGGCAGACCAATCCTTTAAAAATTAACTAAAAGCATTATTGTTACTTAAAGTAAACATCTTGAGCTGAGACAGCAGAAATGACCTTAATATTACTTTAGTTTTAATAGATCAACATAGAAGAAAACAACACCTTTTAAAAACAACTGCAGTCTTTGTTGCTAGTTTCAATGAACAGTTTGCATTAGCATAAAAAGAGCCTTTATGTTATTGGAAAAAAAAAAAAACAAAACAAGAAAAGCTCTGCAGAGGCAGGTCACTAGGTTGGGAATGCCTCTGGCCTGGGATCCCATGCATTAACAACTGTTCGTTTGTGCTGGCAGCAGTTTCCAGAGTGTAATCAGTTATTCAGTAGGCGTTAATCATGTCAGGGCCTGGTGCAGTGCAGTTGTTCATACTTGAGATCCTCTCTCCCGTGTCTGCCACTGTGATATATATACAGACCCTTGGTCCGACAGAAAGCAGCAGTCAACTCTTAGATCCTTTATACTTAAGGTTTTGTCGATGCCTCCTCCTTCAAATAGCTTTTTTTTTTTTTTTTTTTTTTCAGTTTTTTTCAGTCCCAGCCCAAGGGTGTTTCTTTCTTGTTAAAACCCTAACAGTTTGGGGGGGGAAA
>NW_015112629.1:236224-242166 GCF_001443285.1 Poecilia latipinna
TCAACTCTTTAAACCTTTTTTCTTAAGGTTTTTTTGGTGTCTCCTCCTTCAAAAAGCTTTTTTTTTTTTTTTTTTTTTTTCAGTTTTATTCAGTCCCAGTCCAAGGATGTTACTCTCATGTTACAACCCTAACAGTTTGGATGGTGCAATGGAAAACATCCTCAATAATACACTGGCTTCTGCTCTTCAATTGAACCTCCTCATGTGGCTGGTCGGAACTGCTGATTGGCAGTCTCAAGGGCACACAAGTATGGACAAATTGCTGTACCACCTCGGAATATATTTTTCAGTGCACCATTCTGCTGCTCTGGTTTCTTCTCTTTTATGGGAGATAGTGTTTTCTAGGGTTTTTGCTCATCTTATATCCAAACTTCTCCTTTATTAGTGGTCATGGTGTGGGCTGAGGTTTAAATTTTATGGATTAAAACACTCACATCTTCAAAGCAAACTTCCAGGAAACACTTTGTTACCAAGTCTTAGCAAAATATTCTCTTCTACTATGTCTTGGTCTACGACATTAAATATTAATAAAATACATTGAAGTTTGGGGTGGTAAGCATGGAAAAACATGAACAATTTAAAGGCATATAAATCATTTTGTGAGGCACTGCTGTGGCACATATGGGGCAAATCCTCTAAAAGTTCAGGTGGATTACTAAAAGTTGGGAAAGAATAACCTTGAGTGGCTGAGGCTGGACGCAGGGCTCACAGACTCCGACAAAACTCTGGGTGAAGAATACGGAGAGACAGAGGATCCTGCTGTTTGCACCTGCCCTGACAAAGATAAGTTTCTTTTTTGTTCCGAAGGGGACCTGGAAGAAATTGGCAGAAAGACAACATTAACCTAACAGTTTGTACCAGAATGCGTGACCGTGTTTATCGCAGCTTCGAATAATGGACATTTTGAGATGAAGAGCAAAACACTGGCAAGCCACCCTCAAAGACATGAGTTTCTCAAAGCACAGACCATAGTATGACAAATTACACCATTGCTCAAGGAAACAATACGTTACTTTAAGATGAACATAAATGCTAAAATGGGGAAAAAGAAGAGGATAATTCACATCAGACATGGCAGCATCAATGACCTTGTCTACTTTGACAGTTGAAATGAGAAATACTCGAGAAATCTCCAGCGCAGTGACTCTTGCTCTCTCAGGACAAAATGGCAGCAACTGGAGTTAAAGCTACCTGGATCTTGAATGTGCCCTGGGCAAGTTGGACCGGCTGCTGGGATGATAACGATCTCTCTCCTCACGTCTCTTTTCAGGCGAGGGGGCCCTCCTGTCCCTCCTCCCAGGGGAACGCGAACGGGATCTGGCAATAAGAACGGACAATCAAAACATACGATGGGCCAGAGTCAAAACGTAAAGAGAGAGAGAAAAAAAAAAAAAAAAAAAAAAAAAAAAAAAAAAATCTCTCATATATATATATATATATATATATATATATATATATATATATATATATATATATGAGAGATGGGAGCTGATCCATTTAAAACAAATAAACAGAAGGTATAAAAACAGTAGCAGTTTAAAGAGCAAGCAAAACACTGGAGACTTAAGGTACCAAGCTGTATTTTAAAATTTTTACACCCCACAGTTTACGTTAAGAATGAGAATTAATTTCTAATAAAAATAATGTCATTGCTTTAATAAAAGTCAGTTCAGATGGATTCTTGACATCTGAACTGAAAGGAAGCAAACATTTTTTTTTTCCAAAGTTTAAAAAAAAAAACAGAGCACAATTACCTAGTTTCACAAACGATGTTAACATATGTGCTGCAAAGACTACATCAGCATTTAAGAAACACAGAATTAGCCTGAAACATTCAAGTCTAATTCAAGTCTAATAGCAAACAGATGGTATCCTGGAATCAGCAGGGATGCATTTAATGGTTTTTTTTTTTATTATTAAAAAGATAAGTGGTGAAAAACCTTTCATATTTTAAATGATTGTTCTTTTTCGTAAACATTGCATCTAATATAGATGTTGCATAATATAAAACATGCTGGGGAAAAAAAAAAGGAAATATTAATCTAAGAGATTAGTTACCCTCTTCCGTTTCTTTGCACAAAGGGTGAAGCTAATTTCATTTTGTCCACTGGCTACCATGCACAGCTGTGTGATTTGTGCAAATATCCTTTGCAAACATCAATCAGTAAAGGAAGCACAAAAAGAAGAAATTGCAGTCCAATTTTAACAGCAGAGCCAAAACCAAACATCCAGAACATGACGCAAATGAGCAGAGTACTGACAACAGGGTCTTGTATTAAGATCTGACTTCAAATCCTGTCCGGGTCAGATCCTTATCAGCAAGCAAAAAGGAATTATGTATGGAGAAAAGAATAATTAAAAACGGTAAAAGACATTCCAAACTAAATGTGGGGATTAAAATTCTTTTTTTTTTTTTTTGTCTGCTTTGTCATTTTTTTCTTCTCTCATTTTAATTAAATTTTTAATCAAAAGCTTTACATTTCTGTGCAGAGTCTAAAGCTATTATACTGGACGGGGTAGGGGCTGGGGAGTAAGTAGTTATAAAATAGAGAATACACAAATTGATATTTATTTTTTGCAATCGAGCCTCATTTATAAAACAGTGTGTAGGATCAATACTACAAGTGAACTTTAGGAATAAAAAAATAAAAACAAAATGCAACCATCCTCTTTGCAGTGTGGAGTTGCCTTATATTCTACCATTTAAATATCCGTAGAAATGCATCTTCTGAATGTATTTTAATTGTGTGATAAAATCCAAGCCTCATAATTGCTAATCTTGACATGGAATAGGAGCAACTAATGTCTTATTCCCTCTTGGTTCTTTCACACAAGGAGAGAGGCGGTAGGTGACCCTCAATATATACTTTTAGCATGTAAACCAAAGCATAATGTATCTTGAAAGGATGATAGACAAAAAGATTCATGTGGGATGCTTTGGTACACCACTTCCTTATCCTAAAATGAAAACAGTGGGATGACCTATGCAGCTCAGAAGAATGAGTGGTGAATAAGAGCTGTGTGAAAGGTAAAGGAAGCGTGTGACAGATATTATTAATGCACTATTAATCCTAAAAAAAAAAAAGTCTACTGACCCTCAATGCTATTTAATGGTTATTAAAAATGCTCCATCAAAACCATTGATAATTCCATTAATCAACATAGTTAACCAGTCTGAGATGAAAAGATTCCATCCTTCACACTTACTATCAGGGCATGATAAACCAGATGTCTCTGCATCCATCCAGCTGTTACGCTGTGACACCGTAATACGCTGCACAATTTAGTGTCAGCAGCTACAGTCTAACAATTTGCTTTTGGCTTCAGGGGGCAGCGAACATGAAGAGGAGCTGGCTATGATGTAATGCAGGGAGAAAAATGATTTTGCGAGTCTGTTTTGGCTTCGGTCTCTCAGTAAAATCATGCTTGTGGAGAAGTATTCCCATCAGAAACTCAAATATTACTGTTTAAGACATGAATTAAATATGGGCTTGTGTAAGATTTCCACAGCTTCAGTAGATTTAGACAACAACTGAAGGAATGAAAAGCAAAACTATGCATTGTTAGTACAGTTAGCACTACTGAATGGGTTCCTTGTCTGAGCCTAATGATTAATATATTTTGAAGGCCAAGTTTGATTACAGACTTGATCAAATTCCAGTTTCACAGTATTAAATTTTTTTTTTTTTTTTTTTTTTTTTAGAAATCAGTTTATAAATCTTTCAGAGGGCATTTTTCCATTTCTTCACAATTTTTATGCTATAAGTTAACAACGGTCTCAATACAACGATATTTATTACTTATCACAATAATTCCTCGGCCAATTTATCTGTGGGTTCTTTACCTGTGACCTCTTTTGTAGGCACTAGGAAGAGCGTGTCTGGTTTTTGACCTCGATCTTGATCTCCTCCTGTGCTTTTTCTTCTTTTTGTCTTTATCCCTCCCTTTGTCCCGATCCCTGTCTCTCGCTCTGTCTCTATTGCGATCTCTTTCTCGATCTCTGTCCCGATCTCTCTCCCGGTGTCTCCCTGGGCCTTTGGACGTGGCGTATGATGACGACGATGATGATGAGCCGGTTGGGAGCTCCTTGGAGCGGTTTGCTCCTTGGGACGATTTTTGATCCTGAGGATACGCGGGTGGCACGTTGTACAACTGAGGAGATCCAGAACCGGACAGAGCAGAGTAGGCTTCCTGCAGCTAAAGAGAAAGAGAAGAAACAACACCATTTTTTCCCCAATTAAACAATCTGAAGATAAAGAGAAAAGATTGGACAAATGATTGATCAGATTAGACATTCAGTCCCCTATATTGACGTTAGCAACAATGAATTCCCAAAACTCTGTACGTCAGTGAAAAATCAATACTGAGGCCAGTCTCCTTCAGGAAATGAAAGGCTGTGTGCTGATTAAGGATTTATTTATTCAATACTTCCATGTGTAGCCTTGTCAACATTACATATTAATGCAACGCATGCTGGTCGTAGAATTTTGAATTGGTGAAACAACAAAACACTGAATTTATTTGATCTTGGGGAGGCAGCTTCAGTGGGGGAAAATAAGGACCTACTTTCTGTCGAGAGCGCAATTGTCTCATTGAGGTGGTTTTAATAAGTAATCGCATCCCAGAAACTTATCAAAATTTATAATAAAATAAAAGAATCTTTGTGAAATATATATATTTTTTTTACCCAATCTTTTTTTTTTACCCAAATAATCTAGATGTGCAGTGAAGCAGATTTGTTTTAAGTGGGTATCATTATAACATAGCATACTGACTGAAAGAGACATGGGTTCCTAAATGCTGAATCAGAGACACATACGATTTTGGGGAGTTATTATTCAGAAGGGGGAAACATTGCTCAGCTGTTGAAAAGAGTGTGGGTGACATCACAGCCCCTCTGAGAATATCCACAGTTACAACTGTCAGTTGCAAATTGCAACTAATTACCCCGATGTGAGTCTGCCTGCACATTTTAGATTCATCTGCTGCTGGATTAAGGTTAGGGGAAAAAAAAAATGAAACTGTTTTTAGTTCATCTATGAAATAAACATGTCGCTGTCGGCATCGGAGTGCTTCAGAGGCAATACGTTTTTAATGTGTGTGTATTCCTACAGGGGGGCATGTTGACAAAAGCATCAAGATGGAATTTTACACAATAATGGATCAAATTATAAGGAAGTTGTTCTTATAACAACTATGAACAGTGAGTTTTACAGCATCCTCCACATTCCCTGGCAATCCTGGTAAAGATGCATTAAAAAGTCTCATTTTTTTTTTTTTTTTTTGAAAAATATTTTTAAAAAGGAAATTTTTTTTAAAAACAAATCAGTATTAATCCATAATTTAATACAATTGAAGTGCATACATTTTAAAAATGGATGCCCTATATAGTAAAAGATCAATAAACAATTTAGAAAATATTACTCCTTTAGTCCAATAATTTTCAAAGTGCATGAGGCATATGGATACTAGTCAAAGTATGCTGAGGTGTCACAAAATATTTATTTTGCATTACATTAAACTTGGGAGTAGAACTTTTTGTAATTATTTTGATCATTTGAATGTATATTAAATACAAAAATGTGATAAAAAATTTTCCCTTTCACAAGTAAAGTGAAAATGATAGTAAGCAAAAAACCTCCACATGCATCATCTAATGGATGTAACGGTGAAACATTTTCAGTGAATACATATTTCATTGCTGGTGGTGATTAACAACTTAACAGTCATACCAACTTCATATAGGGGAGCAATTTAAAAATTAATGAGTTACTTGGACATATTTGGAGGGCAGTTTCTAAGACCTTTGATTCAATGTCTGTGCATGAAAAAAATCGTTTTCCTTAAAAAAAAAAAAAAAAAAAAAAAAAAAAAAAAAAAAAAAAAAAAAAAAAACCCCAACCCCAAAAAAAAAATTGGAGATTTGAAAGGGGCTAAAAGAA
>NW_015112629.1:245283-261103 GCF_001443285.1 Poecilia latipinna
AAAAAAAAGACAGACAGAAATGACAGAAAAGCCTCACCACCAAAAAAGAAGTTGGCATGTTGAATGGGTCTAATAGTCGTTGTGCAGCCTTCATTGCCTCAAAGGTTTATCTTGGTTTTAATTTCATAACACTGAGCTTTAAAGATCTTCTACCATTCTTACAATCTTGCCCCCAGTTTGTTGCAACAAAATAAATGTAGGATACATTTTTTATTTTTATAATAATCTCCAAGTTGTGCTACATTCCCCAAGAAAACACAATCAAGTATTGTAAATGATAATTTCCAAGACACTCATCAATTTAGAAATTTAAATTACAAACATGCTTCAGATACATTTAGTTATCAATGATTTTGGTACAAACTAATTTTGCTCAACATGGAGCTCCTAACCAACTAAATAAAAGCTTTTTTTTTTGTTAAAATTATAGAACTACAATAAAACATTAATTCATTTTAAAACATTAAATCTTTACCAAGAGTGACAAGAAGCCTAGAGGGCGCTGAACACTATATTTAAAACAGTAGCAGTTTTTCAACACAATAGAAACAGAGTGGATGTGTTTCTCCAATTCAGCCACCTCTTATGTGTGAACTTAAATTTGTAAGCAATAGGTGGAGCATACGGGGGGAAAAAGGTGAGCTGGGAATGATGAAAGAAGATGAAAGAAGGAGGCAAATTGGTAAAGGAGCTGGCAGGAGAGAAACAAAAACTCATCATAAGACAATAAATAGAGTGAGAAAAGGAGCAACATTTATTCCAATGCTCAATTTAAACATTATTTAGGTGTGTGATGTAGCACCAAAAAATAATGAAATGGTAGAAAGGGAGATGTGGTTAAAAAAAAAAAATAAAAAAAATCATACCTGGCATCTTCATATGGAAAGATCAGATATGAGTTAGAAAACAAAAGATGAGCCTGGTCAGAAGGGATGAGAGGCTGTTGTATAAAAAAACTTATTTTTATTTTTTTTTAATATATTAAAAAGAGAACCATAAACAGTAATTATCTAAGTAGTAGGCAGTGGGCATCTTACTAATTAACAAGACATTATCAAAAGGATTCACAGTGAGAAAGAGAGAAGCTGTTATCTCACTGCATAATAATTAAGACCCCAACATGAGCTGAAAAGTTGTAAAATATCTCACTGATAGCCAATTATAAAACTCAAGATCCTCTCCCTGTGTTCTATAATAAACATGAAATAAAATATAAAATCCCTGTAGAGTGGAACATTTAAAGATTATCACAAGACACTTTTACTTCAGAATATTATAAACGGCAGAAAAAAAAAAAAAAAAAAAAAAAAAAACCTGCCTGGGTCTGTGTAGCTCAGCCAGAGGGTTTGGTCTTCTCATGACACCTTACACTGCCTACTCCAATCATGTTGCATATTCAACACAATAAACACTGTATGAAACATGCAGCGTTCGCATCAGTGGATCCAAGACGGCTGCTTCAACCAACTCTGCAAACACATGCTGCAATCCACTCACAGTAAGCCACAACGCTAACTGTGATATCCAAATGTTTCAAGATTCACCTCTTCGCCAAAACGAAGAAGCTTCGGTCACCTTTAAGCATTTCTGAATTCAGCTAGACCTGGCTCCAAACAGCGCTTCTACAAAACGAACAAATCGATACACAAGGCTGCAGTTTTTTTTTTGTTTTTTTTTTCCCATCTGACTCCATCTTTGATTTTGAACAAGTCCTCTAATTAGGAGGATCTTGTAAGCATTAATGTACCTGTAGAAACATACACTCAGAATTAAAATGACTTCCCACTAGTGGGTTGGTTCTCCGCAAGTTCAATGTCTTTTTAACTTTATTGAATAAATTGGCACATTTCTAGATATTGTACTCCCTCTGCCAGATGCAGTAAAGGCAGACAAGGTGAACTTGAGCAACTCTGCGAAGGATTTTCTAAGTTTCCTTAGTCTCTAGACGTGTAAAGCTGATAGAAACATATAGCAGAAGACTTGCTATATGTAAGCACAGAGAAAGGTGCTTCAGTCAAGGATGCTGAACGCAATTGCACGTATCAACTTCTGTTACAAGTGAAACTTTTTTCAAACCATATAATCGCTTGTTCCACTTAATTATGCAACACCAAAAAAACAAAAACAACCCCATAAAATACATAAAAATTCTGATTGTGGAGTGCTAATGTAAAAAACGCTCTAGGGGCATGAATGCTTTTATGAAGTACTGCATCTATTTACTGATCGCTAAGCCCTTACACTAAATATTTATTGTACTCCTAGAGGATGAGTACACCCAGAGGGCCACTGCAGCAGCCGCAGACTAGAATGAGCGCTGCTGCTGCAGCAGTGACAAGAGCCAACCCTACAGCCACCTGGCCTTTTAGGCAGCAGGCCAGTTCTGCGTGCACCTGACGTGATAACAAGAGGATCCGACATCCAACATCCATCATACGAAAGTTCAATCTACACATCAAATGGCTGCTGTGTCTTATTTACACTATAAAGAACTCCTGTCTTTTAGTACGTTTTTGATATGACAAAAGCTTGAAAAGCCTCTATGAATCCTAAAAAAAAAATAAATATATAAAACGTATCTCATTTTGCTAAAGGAGAAAAGACAAACTCTGGTTAAATGAAAAAGCTTCTAGATTTAAGAGTCAGTTTTCATTACTATGAGTCACTCTAGCTGATTGGTTCACCACCTCCACACACTGTGCTCTGAGTATTTAATAACATTTACTACACCTGCCTTGCCACTGGAGAGGAAAATAGATAAACAGGTACCATCATAGTAAAAAAAAAAAAAGCTTTTTATAAGTGTAGAATACACAAGAAGTACAGACACCAAAATCATCTGAGGAAATAAAGGCAAAAAAAAAAAGAATACCATGAACTCTATGGATTATCTAGATCAATCAAAACGTTAGGACTAATTCTGCCCCCGCTCTGTTAGTAAAAAGTGTGCCTTTTTGAAGTAAAAGATGCAAGAATTCATTATCAGTGCCAGCAGCTGTAGGATGATAAACTTATTCAGCATACAAATGCAGCCTCTTCTCTTTTTAATGACTGAATGAAACCCCTGGAATAAAGCTGCCCACATGAAAAGTGTCTAAGCCGAGCCTGCCAGCTCATCATTATGTGCGCTACACTTCATCCTGCATGAAAAAAAAAAAAAAAAAAAAAAAACTTTCAATGTGCAGTGGATGTCAATTGTGTCTTCTATGTGATACCATTTAGAGATGTTATACGCTAATGCGGGGTTGCATGTTAATAAGTGCCACTGCATCAAAAAAAAAAAAAAAAAAGGCAAGCAGAATCACTACAATGCTGCTTAGATGTAGACAGAGTCAGGTGCACAAATGCCCTTTTTTTGACAGTGTTTAATTCTGCATTTTGAGCCATTCTTTTCCCACGGTGGAACAAAGATACACTCAAGAGTTTTAAAAGAAAAATTGGCTGCACAAGTTCTGTTTTATTGTAGGTTTCATGTGCTGAAACTAGTGTGAAAATGATACATAGAGGGTCAAATGTAAACATAAACCGCATCAAATGTTTACAATCTGTCCTTTATTAGGCTGTAGAGAAATCACATGCTTTTTCTAGCCATGTTGAGAACCTGGCCCAGTTCTGCCTGAACATGTGACTATATTCTCATGAGAAATGTTGGAGCTTATATTGACTGACTGGTTCCTTGGCAGAGTGCAGACCACAACTTTTCAACAGGGTTCAGGTTGGAGCCATTCTAGGAGGATAATGTTTGTGAGTTATATCCAAAACTGCGATATTATTTTGGGAACTTTGTCCAGTTTTAATTGCAAACAGTTGATTCATTTCGGGGTAGTGCACAATTTTTTGAGCAGGCTCTTCTTTATTGGTGTTACCTTTCCATTTCATGGTGATGCCAAACTGGCTTCACTACAGGCATCGTCTGTGGATCTTCCAGTTTAGTAAGAGTTTCCACGTTGGTGAGGATGTAGTATATTTTCAAGACACCATGAAATTGCACAAGAGTTATGCACAAAGTGTCTTATCAAACCAAAAGTTGGATTAAATTTAAAAGGCATGAGGAATAACAATATAAATAGATATTAAAAAAGACAAGGTAGAGACAGTTCTAGTCAGGATTGTGTTCCGACTTTTAGATTACAAAATGTGACAAGATGTTTTTTTTTTTTTTGCTCTGATAAAATTTGCCACTGTTCTTTCACAGCCCTCCTGTGGCAATGAATGTTTTTTTTTTTTTTTTTTTTTTTTTCTCACTCCTGCTGCCAGCCTCATATTACAAACCCCTCAATTTCACCCCAATCAGTTTTATTGTTTATATCCAAAGCTATAAGAAAGCTCTGTCACAAAAGGGCTCTTCCCACACAAAGAGAGGGAATGAAACTGGCTAGTTTCAGATGTGGCTTCCTATGTAAATGTACAATGGGGAATGTCAGGATGGAGTGTTTAATGGGACAAGCCTTGTTGTCAGATTGAGATTTGGATGGACTATTGTACTATAAATTTAAATGTTTTTTTAGGGTTATTGTATTGGGATGCACATCAACTAAAAATAAATCAATCTTTATTTCTAAAGATCTTTCCCAACAGAAAAGAATGTAGGACAAAGCGTTCAACATAAAGCAACAGAAACAAAAGGATAACTCCCGCCCAAGTTACAGGCACATTCACACACAGACTTCACATGACCACCCATAGACTTGCAAATGGCTATGACCACAAAGGAAGCCCAGTCTCGAGCATAATTGTCTATAATGAGGTAATATGGAGTTCTGATAAGATTACAGACTTGAAGAAAAGAAAGGGAAAGTAAAAAAAAGTGAAAATAATACAATGCAAGACATCTACATCTGATGACTTGGCTAAAAAAATAGGTAAGACTAATATGTGAAATAAATTAAAATGAACAAAAGAATTGCAATTAACATCCAAGGAAAAATAATAAAAAGATAAAAAATGGATCAAAACTTTAATAATAAAATGTAAATACAAATAAAGAAAACATGAATTCTAAATGTTTATGCTTCCAACTACGCTGAATTTCTCCTTGTGGGACAATCTCTACTTTACTCATGAAGGGTGTGAAACAGTTGTATTCCCTTAGCTTGAGGGAAGCAGCTTCCTGAGGAGGAAGTTCAAATCACTTCATCAGAAGAAATTCTACAAACCAAAACAAAAGGAACATCCATATCTGTGTGTTTATGCACTAATGACCACAAGCTGATCACAGAGAGCTGCTTGAGCCGTGACTGATTTTAATTTCAGAGCAGACTCTCAGTCTGCCACACAGCTCTCCACTGTCTCATATCAGTGTGGAAGACACTGTTGTTTCAGAACAGCAACTGGGGAACAAGCCCAAGTTTTATAGCTAGATGACATTATCGCTGATGGTTTTTTTTTTTTTTTTCTTCTTCTTCTCATCATTAGTGAATAAAGGCGCTGGGGCTTTTCTTTGGCAGACAGTTGTATGCTGTGTTTAAGGTGTATTTTGAAAAGACGTGTGCGTTCTTCCCCAAGCAATGAGTCTTACCCATGCAATGTGAACCGTCTATAAAGCTTACCATGTGAACAGTACTTATGGGTGTACTTAGTCCTAAGGTCCACCTAGTTCTTCGATAACCGCTATGATGTAGCAAAACACCTACTATAGTAGCTTTAATAGTATAAATTAGAAGGTGGAAAACAATATCAAAGGTGAGCTGCAATTTCTGCCAGATAATGTATTAACTTTCTGCTTTGCTCCTCTGAATGAGTGAAAGATGGAATCATTAGCGTAAAAAAAAGCCTTGCTCCATTAAATGGGACTTCAGCAGATGGACTTGAGGCATCTTAAGGCTATGAGTTCAGTTTTTGAAACAAATGTAAAGTAGAAAACAGTCTGAAAGATTTTGTCATCACTTCTCATTAAAATGAGAGTGACAAGTTAATGTTTACACAAGTATTGCTGTCTTGGATGTTATTCGAGGTTCCGTTTTGAAAATTGTGTTAGAAAAGACTTGTAAATTGTTATTAAGCTGACACTTTGATATGTTATTATCCAACATGAGTAAAAAGTGACATGCACAAGTGCAATGTCAAAATGATTAATGCCTGTCGCCTTGTAGAGTATGAGTGTGCATTCTGTGCTATAGTGGAAAAAAAAAATAGCAGATGATTTTCAAAAAAAGTTGCTTTAATCGCCCACCTTCCCTTTTCAATATTTTGACACCTGTTGTCACAGGTAAAGCTCTCTCCTGTAGAAAAGATTTGCTTTACCAAACATTTATGACAACGAAAGCCTAAAAGGGGTCACAGTGATGGCTTGTACCCAGCAGTGGTAAAAAGAAATAAAAGGAGACTCATATTTTCAAAATCACATAAAGATTCTCAATATGTCAATGTATAAAGTCTGTCTTTGAATTTAACACAGCAATTACATCACGCCTTCAAACATTGACATTCTATATGGTATATATGTTGTATTCCATATTTTGTGGATGATGTCTGTGACACGTCTCATGACAGAAAGCATTAGAGTACAGCAGCACTGCTTTGGAGAGGTTTAGCCACACACCAAGCTCCATTGTTGTCTTCAGGAATTTGAAAGCAAAGTAATTACTTTTAAGTCTGCACTCAAATAATTACGGTTTCCTTGATAACATTTCGTCTGTAAGCGGTCGGCAATGACCCAACTTTTAGGGACAATCTTTGTGAGACTAAGTTGAAGGTTATTCAAGGTATTTGAAGCACAGCAGAAGCAATAAAGACGAGATATGGTTAGTCACCAGGTAGGATGGTAAGCAGACGTGTCAAGACACTTGAGGCAAAAAAGATACAAGGGAACTGGTCCCATGTGAATAAAACATGACACCGTCTCTCCCCACTTTTGAATCACTCTCCAAAATTGTTACTACATGCTTTGACGTCAAGCTACTTTGGTGCAAAAGGAAGTTGTGGGAAGAAAAAAGGGGGGAAAATAAGGGAGGGAGGAAGACTCAAGCATAAAACTCGGACAGTTTTTTGGGTGTTATGTGACACTCAAATATTCTCTATGCTGTTCAGCACGAAATACTTACAAAATTATTTCATCATAATTTACTTTTCAAGCACATCTTCTTAGAAATCATGTAAACTGTCAGTGAGTGTTTACTCTTTCCAAACTTATTCTGAGAAAAAGACCCATCACGAAGACCTGTGTTCTTACCTCTTGCTGTGTATACGACTCTAGCTCCGCTCTCTTGGCCTCAGGCTCTCCAGCGATTGGACCGCGGAGCGTCTGCAGGAAGAGCGCTGCCTTCCTTTTCCTCTCCGCCTGTAGCTGTTTCTCCTTGGACTCCTTAGATGCCTGGGCCAGCTTCTCCCTGGCTGCAGCTGCGAGGCGATCCTCCAGTTTCTGCTTGGCTGCAGGGAACAAGACGAACAAGGAAACACAGGAGAAATGTTTGGAAGGTAGTCACTTTCCTATTATGTTTTGACCACTGAGACATTCAACTACCAAGTAGTTGAAAGTCTACAGGAGGTAGAAAATAGGAGCCTGTTTATAACAACAACAACTAAAAGAAAGAAGGGAAGAAAAATGAAAAAAAAAAACAAAAACATACTTAGACAAAATCAAAAGTGAAGCAACAAGAAGGAGAAAAAAAAAAAAGTACTTTTCCACATTTACTGACGCATTTAACCAAGGTAATTTCAGGGAATTTTCTGAGTTCACAACAGCTAAAGTTTGACAGAGAGGTTCTGCAAAAAATTGTAACACCCAAATGTATTTGTGTGGTACATAATGTCATGCATTCAAGGGTTTATACAGAAAAATTCAAAGTGGGATAGAAAATATGGTATGGGAGACAATACATGTTGGTAATAATGAAAATATAAACTATTTGGTAAATGAAAGAAGAAGGTGCAGTAAAAGTAAAAGGAGGTTGGGGTTAGAAAGGTAAAGAAGAACACCAAGGAATGATGAGGTGCTAAGAGACAAATGAAAACAAAGGAAGTCCAATGTAGACGCATAATATATAAGAAAATGCTAACCAAAACCCCACTTTTTTAGGTTATGCAACCGCTGGGGATACAGGAATCTCTAAAGCGCTAAAAATAGGGCAGCTGCTGAGGCAAATCACATTTGAGTACAGTGAACAGCAGCCAGGATGAGTAGAATCCATCTGTACCCCAGACAATGACAACACAATATTGGCATTCATTCGTCTCGCTGATGTATTTTCAGAATCATCGTCAATTAGATGCATGAGAATATAAAAGCTGTGGAAAATGCGGCAACAATTTGGTATTTAATTATTATCCAATTAATTTTGGAGACTTTTGCAGCATGAAAATGCTGGAAAAGGATGGCAGATCTGATTCCAAGTACTGGATTAGAATCTCATTTTAGGTATTTTTTTAAATGATCAGCCTATGAGACGCAAATGACAAACGGTATGCCAGTTTTTAACAGCAGCCTACTGTTAGGCACACGGTTTGTAAAAACTACAATACAGGCCATGCATTTAATTAGTAAACTGCTGTCTGTGGATGAAAACATTAACAGACAAATTGTGAGTTTATAGTATTGAAGTCAGATATATGTTAAAAACTAAAACACTTAAATCAAGTCTATGTACTGCAGAGCTCAATCTGTGGGGTCTATCAATGTTTATGGTCTTAAAAGGTTTTATATTGTTTTCTTTTTGACAAAATACATTTTTATCGTACTGAATTCAAATAAAAAAAAAATCACATTCTATGAAAAGGGGGAGAAGTGAACTGAAAAAAAAAGAAAAAGAAAAAAAAAGTAATGAAAGTCATTCACTTTTGATGATACTTGGTTGGTTAATCATATAAGTCAAACTATATCACCATCAAAGTCTGTAACTGTTTAAAACCCTGGAATGTGAACTAAAATGAGAAGTATCTGGTACGATTTACACATCGATAATCATTTCCAGCTGCCCACAATCAAAACAGCACATCTACTGGGAAATGTTTGCATCTCCAGTTTGTTTATCACAAACACCATTTAATGTGGGTGGCCTTTCTTCACGCCATCACCACAGATAAGTGTTTGCTGTCTGCTACTGATCCTTATGCTATCTGATCAAGTTAGGCCCACTGACTGACAGCCACATTGCTGCACAGCAGAAGCAATTCGGTCAGCTTTTTATTAGGCTGCTGCCGCCTCTTTCTCTGGCCGCCTGTCAATTTAAAAGAAAAAAGAAAAAAAAAAGCCATTAGATTCTAAAACTGTTCCAGTGAACCTAAAGAAACCTGACAACCTCGTTGATGCTGAAAGTAGCACATTTGTCTTTGACCGTCCATCTGTCTTTTAAGGTTCAATTTAACGGCTGTCTTTCTAGTCAAAAGGTCATTATTATGATTTTGATCTAATCGGTAACTATAATAAAATGCAAAACATTTCTCTCTTTAAAGAAACAGGCTGTCTCAAGGGCGTTTGTTGAAACCACTTACAAGATGATTTCAATCAGGAAAATCTGATATGCATGGCAATAAAGATTCAGTACGCCATTCCGAATTCACCGCACTGAAAATGGTGACAGAGCACGAAGTCATGGGATACTGCTGAAGAGAGTTTATGTTGTTGGTTACTTGCCTTTTCATAATTTGAAAATTAGTATAATTGTGATGAAGAGTTCAAGGACAGCCATCCCTGCACCTGTTCAGGTTTTATTAACTGCAGTGATAAAAGATGACCAACTAATTAAAGCCTGTAAAAGGTTATATTAGGCTGTAACGGCCCATGCTTGACAACAAGCTTGCTTAATAAATCAACAACATGGAAATATTGAATTTCTACTCCATTGGCATCCGATGACGGTGATCACATGTGAAAATGACTTTGAAGTGGTGTCTTTATTTTCAGAATTTCATTTCAACAAGTGAAACAGCCTAGAGATTCATAATATATTTAACATGCTTAGGTAGAAATATCATCACTTGGAAAATGATAATGAAAGTTAGAATTATTTTCTGATATTCTTAGAAAACTTGAATATTACTAAGAACAACTGAGAAACGTTACACCATAATCTACACAAGAGCGGGGAAGACTTCTCACTTCACAGTTGCCACCAATGAGTCATATTTCTTTTTTTCTTAACCAAGTCTGATTCAGACACAACAAACATGCTTTACCTAGAAGAAGAAGAAAGAGGACTGGACAGTTGTTCAGTGTACCAATAAATTGGCTCAGATTTCTTTGATGTTGTGAGATCAGTGATTGGCTGATGCTTACATGAGAGAGCAGTCTTATCCACCAATCTTATCGACCTCTGCAAAGATCTAAAAATCAACCACCGTCTTCTTTTGCTCTGCTGTGAGTTGAGGGCTTCCTGACAGTCCTGCCCACCAGGTCACCTCTGCATGTGTGCAATTAACAGTAGTCACTGTGGCCAACTTATTGTCTTTTAAGACAACAGAATCACTATTGGTCAAAATCAGTATTGGCATGTCAGGCTTTTTTAAAGATAACTGATCAGCCAGAAATCTGCAAACTGCAACCCCAGCCCAGTGGTCAACGATCTTGTTTTTAATTGAACATTAAATTTGCTTTCAGAAAGGAAGTTAAGGCATTAGAGTCACTGAGAGATGAGAGGCACAAAATCAAAGGGTGAAGAGTATTGCAAGAATTTGAGGAGCTATGACATCTGCTGCTGTTGGGTTGTTGTGTTAACTCAAGACCAAAGTCAGCGCAGCTGTTTAACTGGAAGTGGAAATTTAAGAGGACCTTCATGCTTCCCTTTGCTGCCCATGTTTATAATGATGCTTATTTTATTTTCCAACAAGACCTGGCAGCTTTTCACAACTCCAAAAAGTACCAATATGTGACTTAATAACAATAGTATGCTGTGCTTGATTGTCCAAACAACAGGACTGACATAAACCACTCGGAGAATACAAGAACTTCCTTTACACCACAGGGGGATGGCTTCTGAGTCACACCACAACGATGCTGTCAGTCATGCAAAAGAAGCCCGGACCACAAATCCAGCCCCACAATAAATAATAGGACATAAATATGTGTTTTAGGTAAGTGCAAAATGTTTTCCTGCACCATAAAAGGTTAAAATGAGACATGTCGACATCTTGAAAGCGTTTATGAGATTATAATTCGAGGTCAAGTCAGTCAACAGATTGTACCTGCGTAATAAGTAATGTGGATATAAAGCAGTGCTCAAGATTATCAGTTTAATTTGGTTTTTTTGTAATTACCTTGTTTTGCTTCCAGCTCTTCTAACGTTAGGACAGGTTTCTTCTCTTCAGATGTAATCACAGGAGGCGGCTCTTTTTCAACCATTATAGCTCCACTCGTCACAGCATCAAGCCCCTCGTCTTCCAAAAACTACCAGCAAAAAAAAACAAAAACAATCACTGTCAGATTACTTTGATATTAAAAAAACACAACA
The DNA here is from genome assembly GCF_001443285.1 of Poecilia latipinna. Taxonomy (NCBI): domain Eukaryota; kingdom Metazoa; phylum Chordata; class Actinopteri; order Cyprinodontiformes; family Poeciliidae; genus Poecilia; species Poecilia latipinna. Next base: position 256,668 of record NW_015112629.1, read on the forward strand.
TCTACACATGACTGTGGATGTTATATAAAAGACAAATTTAAAATCGACCTTGTCCTCATCTGAATCATCGTCCAGCCTCACTCTGTTCTTCTCCAGGGGAAGAAGGTCATTTTCCTTTGGCTTGATGGCAAAAGAGATGGGGGCAAAAGAGGCTGTGAAAGCACAAAGACAAAGGTTAAGTGATTTAAAAAAAGACCCAAGGAGGGTTCGAAAGAGGGCATACTTGATCATCCAGGCCTATTTTGGTTTCTTCAGTAAATTGGAACGAAGGAAAGTAAGGTTAAAAAAACTGAACACGAAAGAGATTAGGTGAAAGAGGAGGAGAGAAAGGAGGGCCAAATGACAGAAGGAGAAAAGGGAACTGGGTCTTTTTTTTTTTAACACCAAAAAAAAAAAAAAAAAGCCAATTATAAACAGCCAGGAAAACAGGCAGTTGAAGCAGTAGGATGCAATGTATTTCTATTTCATTACCAAATAAATTTTCTCTAGTAGAGATGAAAGAAGACTGTGTGCCTTATTCCCTGAAGCAATATCCTTAATATAGGACCAAGATCCTTATAGTGAAGGGCTGTATATGTTACTTGGGCTCTTTTCTGTCTTGATATTAGTTTTCCCCAGCCCGGTCCATGATCAGTGGCATCCCAATAATCAGTCTGCATGAATGCCTCATTTCCATACAGAGCCTGTGCATGTTTATGGCTCCCGCCAGCACAGAGGTAAGCAGTCTAATCTTTGCATAGACATTTGTGGCCCGATATCATCAAATGAGATTGTCAACGTAAACACAACCACACTCATGGGTGCCTGTACAAAAGTGACAATATAAAGCTCATAGACATACATTAAAGTAACTAAATGCTCAGGGGCAATTATGCACATGTTTGCTCAAGGACTTTCCATCTTATTTTAGAAGGACGGTAATAAAAAAAAAAAAAAAAAGAGCTCAACTGAAGTGCATAACATAAACTGTGTCGTGCAAATTTATTTCTTTGCACTTGCTTTTATTTCACCACACTGCGACTACAAATTTTAATACATTTAATTGGGATTTAGTGCGGTACACCAACTTGAAGTGCTGTATACTGTTGAAATAAAACAACAACAACAGATAATATTTACATTTCTTTTATATTTAGCTTTCCTTAGTCTAACTAGTGGAGAAAAGAATCCCTATGACGCTGTGCTGCCATCAATTACCAGAGTACTTGGCCAGTGTATGACTAATGTTGTGCGTTTTAGTCACTCCTTGGTTGCCATGGCAGGATTTTTCGGGGAATGAAGAAGCGCCCGTTGTGGATCACTTTGATGTTTCACATCGTGGAGCTGAAATTGCAGAACCAAAGGATGTGGCTCACAACATGCAGTATTCACCTACATGTTGGCATTGCCCTTAGGAGGAAATGCCACACACAGCACTAAGCTCCATTATCTGCATAATATTATCTACATCGGTTTGTGCTAATCAACATAATTCTCAGATCAGATGGACTAAGGAGGATAATATGACACTCTGTTCTAAACAGCTGCTCCAGATGTTTTTGTGCCATGTCAAACTGCTTTGGCATATTGTCCCTCACAGTTTCAGGGTTATGAATACCATCCTGAGATGGATGAGGGGCGTAATACTGGCAGACAACTTCAAAGCCCCATCTCCAAACATGTCAGTTTATCAAGTGCATAGATCTGAGAAAGAAAAGACTCCTGAAAGAGGCTATTCACTTCCTTCTTAGTTAAGAGAATCTGTTAAGAAATATCTCTGCAGCCCAAATAGAACACATTAAAGTTTGTAGCTGCAAGAGGTCAAAATGTGGGAAAACCTTAGAGTATGAATACATTACAAGATGACGTATTCATGTGTTTTGCAATAATAAGTTACCTTTTGTGAGCTTGGAGTCATTAGCCGAGTCGTCTGATTGAAGCATATCTTCGTTTGTTGTCACACTCTAGATGAAAAGACAGCAAAAGACATAATTCAAATGAGATCAATTTAAATTGTTAAAATGCAGATCAGTAAAATGTAGGGCATCCATCAAAACTTATTGCTTTTTTTTTTTTTTTTTCTGTGATGAATCCACAAAAAACAGGCAAAACTTTGACAAGAGGCAGATGGTGCTGAAAATGAGACGTCAGTAAAGCCTGAATACGTTCATTTGTTACATAATGCAGGGTTAGATACGCACCAGCAGCGTGTGGAAAAAGTTAGTTAGGAAAGCTTTACAACACATACAAGTGTTTGCGACGCATCCGCCTTGTGCAGTACCACAAATGGATGACGCTGAAACGTTAGAAAGGATCATTTCTTTTCATTGGTACGCTAAAATTACAGCCATTTTATTTAATCATTGTAATTATCTACATAGAGGGGTGAATCTAAATTTGAGGTTAACATTTTGCAGCAGAGGAAAAAAAAGCTGATGTGGAAAAAATGAAAGGAGACTCCTGGGTAAATTCTCCGTTCTGCAACATTTCTGTAACAGAAGCTGGGCACCATTAAAGATATGCAACGTTTGGGAAAATGCAAAAGTAGGGTAAAGTTGGTCCACATAAAAGGAAATTTAAAAGTGCCATACTTTTATGCTAATTTACCCTAAATGGTGAAAGACAAGATATTCAACCAGATATTGCTCTAAAAACATTTGATAAAAGCTATACTCTCATTTTCATGTTGCAAGAATAAATAAGTATCTTATCACTCAGCAAAACATGACATTGAAGGTGAAGGGAAACATATGTTAGCACAGGGGTAAGGTGTTTGTTGTTGTTCATCAGGATTTTGACCCGATGCTTTAAAGAAATTAATGTTTCATGCCAGCTACTTGGCCCGTGTATGACCCCAATGTTGTGCTTCTTCTGCCACTCTTTGGTTGGCATGGAAGGATGTTTGGGAGTCTTTGCCATTCCAACAGGTGATAAAAACCTAGTTCACCCATGATATGTAGTATAAATCCATCTGTAACGTCTAGATTATGCTTCAAGATTGTTTATTTTGCCATTCTGTCCTCCTCAGTTAATGAAACCACCAAACTAATTAGTGACAAACAGTTTCCACCCAGTGTGGATCTGGGAGTCAAATTCTGACTTATTGAAAGCTAGGTTTGACTCATTAGTGACATTTCTTTAATTTCCTGTTGTAGCATGTTCTGATAGGGAGATGCAATCAATAAAGCATTGTTTTTTTAAAAAATGAGAAACATGAAGGCTTGTAAAAATTATTTAAAAAAAAGATTAATTTAAAACATGTTGCGATTTCAACACTTGTCAAAAACCCAAAGGTTGATAAATGAGGTTGTAGCACAATAATCGCTACATGTACAGTTTATATTAGTTGGTACTGTAATGTAGCAAACTAATGGCATCTCATTTTTAATAAATAACATGCTTATCAGAATAGTCATGTTTATATTCTGATCTTTCTTATAATGTCAAGGCTGCATTTTTCTTCCCATGACTCCCCCATTTATACACCTGCCTGCCTAATTATTAAAAGCTTTCCATTTTCTACTATAGAACCTAATACACTCAGCTTAAACATCTGGCCATGATATAATACGTGGGAAGAACTGATGGGACGAGGGGTGATGGAGGTCAAATGAAAGGGAAAGATGTAGCCTCATGAGATACATTTCAAAAGGTTTAAAGAACATTTGAGAGGAACATTGGGTTGTGAGTGATCTATGCTTTCAAAGTCGGTGAACAAAATCAGAATGACCCCAGAAGATGACCTCTTCAGAGAACTCAAATATCAAAGCTCAGAGTTGAATAAGTGGGAGGAAAGACAGATTAAAACATCCCAGGAAGACTTGATTGAAAAAATAAAGATTATCTCAAACAGATCAGAGGGTAACCTTTCACACCCGTTAGCTTTCTTTAGCTGCGAGGTCCTTGCCTTTTGTAAACTATAAGATAGAATATTGGTACTGATAGAAAGCAGAAATGTCTGCAATGAAACGGAAATATTCTACAGATCCTGACCACAAAATTGTTGAATTCAGAGTTTCGACACATTTTCTCATTCCTTATTAGCTTATGCTAAACTACAAACAACAACAAAAACTTTGCTGAGCCTTTACATCAGGGTAGCAATGAGAAATGCACAAAATAATTCTTGGACACACTTCACTGACAGGGGACATCACATTAAATCTACCACAGGCTGAGACTGTCTCAAATGCAATAACTACAAAGTTAATTAAACTTAAATGCGTCTCTCAAAATGCTGAATTAATGTTCTTTAAATTTGATCATCAAAATTTCTAGGCTTTATCACTTCTCAGTGCATGTGAGACCTCGAAGTAAAGCACTTGCTCCAGGAAATAATATCGTCATCTCCCATGTTAAAGATTCTATGTCTCCTAGAAATGCAAGCAATAAGTAAAAACAAGCAAAAAAAAAAAAAAAAAAAAACAGTAGAAGGATGATTTTCTTTCTGTGTGACA
>NW_015112629.1:264228-279665 GCF_001443285.1 Poecilia latipinna
CCCCATTTTAAAAATTTTTTTTTCCCAAAAAATGAAAAAAAAAAAAAAAAAAAAAAAAAAAAAAAAAAAAAAAAAACAGTAGTAGGATGATTTTCTTTCTGTGTGACAAAAAAATAATTCCTTCAATGTTATTCTGAGAACAGAGTTGTGTGCAATAGTGTGTTGAAGAAATGAAGAAACCAGATGTTGTACTTAGACTAACCAAACATGGAGAACCAAGTTTGAAACTGCCTAGTTTTATTTAATGTAGGTCAAAGCACTTATTCATTTTAATAAGTGCTTTGACTTAATTGAAGTCAAAGCACACTTAATTAATGGGACAATTAAGTGACCCATTAAATGAACTCGAGCTTTTTGGGGGAATTACAACCAGGCAGACTTTGTAGGACTTCTTCAGGCGTTTAGAAGTCCAACTTATGCACACAAACCAAGCTTACTTTTCTGAAGATGTAGAGAAAAAAGACTCCATTTGAGAAAGTCACATTTTTATAAACTAATTAAAACCTGAACATCCACTCTCCAATCACTTGAGAACTCCATCTACGTAGATATATTTCATGACAGATGAAAAAATAGTAGACACAACAGTTTATCTGTTGGAAAACTTGGTGGGGCGTGAGAAATTTTAAGAATAATTTGTGAATAATCCATAAAGGAAACAAGCTGAACGATAACAGCGCAGAAGGTGAGTAACATCGACACCGGGTATAATTCACATGCATGTATTACATGTAGAAAATGTCATTTAAGATGCTGAATGCCAGATTTGTTCCTCGCACTCCTGATTCATGAGATCCATCTTAGTCAAGGAGTGCTTCAAATTGGCAGGTTGGCTTTGGAGCGGTTGCAGCTGCAGAATAAAATGGGACATCGTGCAGCTATCATTGCTCTGTTCAATGAAGAGGTTGGAGAGCATATAATTCACGTACATCGATGACCTCATAGGTACATCTTTTTTTTATTGCTTCTCCCTCTCGGACTGCACCTGTAACTACACTGACAAAATAGCGGTTGTCAACTTGACCAGGGATCTGAGCAATGGTCAACTCACTTGTTTGACCAAAACAAGAAACTTTGTGTTAAGAAATCATATTTGTCCTCGATGTTTCATTTCACATTTGTGATATGCAACGCATGTTTTGTCTCAATGCCGGAAAATATGAAGCGTATCTACACTGTCGTCACCACCACAGCAGCTACAGGAATATAAGGTGATGAGTTTCAAGAGTTTTCACCAAAAACAGCTGCCACGATTTGGGAAACTAAATAAAACCACTTTGTACCAGTCGGGTCTACACTGATTAACTTTTCAGAGCTGGTCAGTAGAGGAAAACGTCACTTAGCAATTATATGTAAGCTCCATTGTTCAGCCCCAGAGGTTCGCATTTTGCGATTGCAAAGCAGTTTTTTTTGTTTGTTTTTTTGTTTCTGTTGCACGTCAGCAGCAGCAGCATGTGTGAACAGCAGAACGGCAGATGTGGAGAGTAACAAGAGAGCTGGCAAAGCAAAACGCACAACACCAAACATCAACACAGCTGATTCTGCAACTTGCTATTTTTAAGTTCTGTCAGTCTATGAAATACCAAAGGTGAAGACGAGGCTGCTTAGTGAGGAGGTTATTTTTGCACCAACAGGGTGTGCAGAAACATGTGAAAAGTGCCCAGGACTCAAGCAGATTCTGCCGGCTCGGTTATCGTAGTGGAAATACCTTCATCTTCAAGGTAGACGACTTTGCAGTGATTATCAATCTGTACTCAATGCAACTTTTGACCATATCCCTGGCAGATAATCTTTTCCATTCTCAGTATTTTTTTCTTTTCCTTATTTAAATATTATGGATCAGGAAGTCTCCAATTCCAGTATGTCAGATCCAAGAATATTTGGAACGTAAAGCAACTAATTTCAGGGTTGACCAAGTGCACTGAATGAAACAACCTTTTCTCAATCTCAGAGGCCTACTGATATAAAAACTGCTCATATTAATAGTTCAGTTTTTTTTTTTGTTTTTTTTTGTTTTTTTTTTCATTCAGATCTAGCAATAATTCCTCTTCCAGGATCGCTAAAGCTAAACCAATGGCTGAATATGAACATTGTGCTCCAGACAATAATGAGAATTACTTCTAAATGCATGGAATTTTAAAAAAATTAAGAGGTTACGTAAAGCTAACAGTGGCTGAATTTAACCTCATAGTTTTATAACATTTTTAAAGCAGCTGGATTCATCCAGCAGAAAAAAAAAAAAAAAAAGAGATGCTCTTTGTGTCAGCAGATGTAATTTGCATCGTTCTATGGAATCTGAAAATGTTCTGGTTGAACTGTCGAAACATGCCTTGACGTGATTATTTAACATCTGTCACATTTTTAGATGTTTACAAACTGAGTGCATCAACTACATGGGGATTCTCTGGTCTGCATTGGAAAAAACAAACCTGAACTTGCTCATTGCCAGCTTTGTAAAACTAATTTTATGTTAATCCAGAACATCCTTTGTATTCAAGATCAACAGGATCAACAGCTGACAATATTTATTCAGGTGTTAATGAATGTTTTGCATTGCAGTTGCTAAAAACAAACTGTCAATACTGTCATTATTAACTATTTTGATATCATCTTATTTAATATTACATAGCTAAAGGTTCCCGACGAAGTAGACACAAACAGAAAAAAAAATGTAAGGAAACCTTAATCCTCTTCTTTTAGATATTAGGTGAATATGTATATAAGAATCTTAAATAATATAGTATAATACCTCTGATAGGGCTTTTCCTTCTTTTAGCAAGAAGTAATTCTTCTTAAACTCATAATAGGCGTTGTACTGATGCCAAGACTGCAGAAAATCAAACCTACAAAAGACAGAAGCACAAGTTAAGCTTAAGGATGATGAAGTAGTACTGGGGTGACCCTTTTTTTTTTTTTTTTTTTATTACAATCCGATTACACAACAGATTTGTGCTTCATAAAAACAATTACCGGGGATCGTTCTTAGCACGGACACTTGCTTCGAACTTCAGTCCGTTCCTCGCAACATACTCAGCCAGCTTGTCTATGACTGGCTGGATGTCGGGTGGCGGGGGAATGATGGCTGGCGGCGCCGGTGTGGAAACTGGAGCTTCAACTTTGGAGCTATATTGGGGGGGAAAATGTGGAAGTGCAAAGCAAGTCAGCAATGGGCAACACTGCAGATACACGCCAGTATGCACGTAAAAGGTTATTTTACATACTAATTTGATAATGTGTGTAAAATAAGAAAGCATTTCTCAATTCTATTCAAATGTTAGACAAAAAAAAAATCTATATATACTCATCAAGTTGATACCTGATTTCTGGTATGTTCACAGCAGCAGTAGCAGCAGCTGGGGTGGAAACCTGTGGGGGAGCTGCAGCTTGTGGTGCCACGGTGACAGTCACAGCAGGTGTTGAAGTGCTCTCACTGTGGGACGAAGGCTCAGAGGAAGCAGGGGCCGAAATGACAGCTGAAGTCATATTGTTGTAGTATGAATTTGCATCTACGCCAGGTGGAGGTGCAGCTAAGCAGTATGAGCCATCTGGAAGCATGTAATACCCGTAGTAGACAGCTGCAGACGAAAGAAGAAACTATTATAAATACATTGTCTTTATTTATATGTATTGGAGTAAACAGGGGGGGACTGAATGCAGGCACGGCAAACGTTTTATGTCAAATTAAACATTTTGGAAATCACTGTAATAACAGATCTTAGGAATAACCTAAATGCTCCATTTAAAGGACAAACAGCTCAGCTCATTCAATAGAGATGCTTTGATGAATACAACACACAGTTACGCTTTTGAACAGGAACAATACCGTGCAACTAATTTTCTTGTCCAAACAACCAAATAATAGCTTTAAGTGGAAAATAATTATCAGTTCTTGTTGAGATTGGCATCAATAATTTAAATATTTGCTTTAGGCTGTGATTTTGGGGTGTTTTTATGTCAGACGCTGATGTCACGATAATGGATGCATGATGAGCTTAAAACATTAATTTGACACTGTACGGAATCATTTCAGCCTCTTGAATTATGCAGGCTTTGCATTTTAACCTTGCTAAAGAGCATGGACCAGTCAAGGAAAAGTTACCCGCTGATGGAGATGGAAATGGAAATGTGCTATAAATAACACAAATGCCACTTTTGTTTTTTGGCTCATTTGCTGTGTTAAAATTACTTTTTCAAGGAAAGTTAAAATGAAAGACAGGGCAACACCAATGCCTCTTATAGTCCTTTCATTGATGATTCAAGTTAAGAGGACAAACAAACCCAAAGGTTTAAAAGGACATCAGTTTCCTGTAAATACAGATGAAACCAGATATTAAAAACTGATAGAGTTGCGATCCTACAACTCTATCAGAAGGAGGTAATAAAATTGCACATGTGTATAAAAAGGTCACATTAGTCGTCAGAAGTTTTTTAATCTGAAAGATCTCTTATTGTTAAAAGAAAGGGTAAAAATGCAGGGACAGGGATAAAATAAATGGTCAAAGTAGAGACAGTGTGATATTAACACATTACTCACTGAGCTGGCTGATGTTAATGACACTATATTTTATAGTTAGGAAAATAAATAGTCAAAGCAGGGACTCCGATTTACAAACTTGTCATGCAGCACAAGATTAAGAGCTGATGTTTGTGAAAGGAGGTCTGAAGTGAATTGTAGATATCCACACATATATGGGAGTAGTGAATAGCATTAAAAAAAAAAAAACACTGATAAGGAAGGGTATGAGATTCTCATGGTGTGAAAACCTACAAATGTAGCAGCATAATCTATTCACAAATATTTAGTTGCTATTTAAACATTAGTGTCTTTAATATTTGTTATGAAAATACATAAACCCAAGACAAAAATATAGAGCATGCATCTATTTCATATCTTCTTGTGAGAAACTAAAAAGTGAAGTGCTTCACAGATGAGGGAGGGGCTGTGATGTGAGGTTTATTACACAAGCAAAGAAAAAATCTGGTCACACTTGTGCTTTTTCTGGCATCTTGCAAACCAGGTTTTGGAATACAGGAACAATCACTTAGCCACATTTGCTTTTAGCACGTCAGATTATACATTCAATTAATGTCAGCACCAGCACTGATGCAGGTAAACGAGAAAATAAAAGGATTTTCGAAAAGATGTAAAATCCCACTACGAATACAATACTGCACAATGGACTATTTGGTCTCTTCAACGTTATCGCAAATGTAATTTTTACATATACATTTAGCTCTGACTTGACCAGCAGTCTGAGAGATGCAATAGAAGTGATTCAGTTTTCTCTGTACGTGTACTCACGGTCAGCAGAGTACTGGACTGGTGGAGTGGGTGCAGGTTCCTCAGGAGCGGTGACTGCAGCTGCTGTGCCATTTCTTTCTCTTTGAGCTTTTAGTACAATTGCTGCCAGGGGATGATCTGGGTCCATAACCTTAAGAGGCTGCAGAACAACAAGACCATTAAGGAAAATTTAATATGCCATTTTAAGTACTTTTTTTTTTTTGTTCCATTTCCAAATTCAACACTTTTCCAGACTCAGTTAGATTTATGCATATTTGGACACTGAAACTTAGTTCATCTGTTTACTGAAACATGTTTCAATTATAGTTATGTAACAGACATGGACATAATGTGCAGACTCTCAGTTTTCATTTGAGGGCATCAACTGGAGGGCCACAAACGACAACAGAAGTGGATGACTGCAGAATAATTTCCATGGTGAAGAGAAGCCCCTTCACAACAGCCAATCAAGTCAACAGCACTGTCCAGGAGGTCAGTATTTTATTGTACAATTAAGAGAAAACTGCATGAAAGTCAATACAAAAGTTTCACCGCAGGGTGCAAGGCACTCAGAAGCCTCAACAACAACACTGACACAAGTGATGCAAGTCACTTTTGTCATAAATTTGTCCAAGTACAACTGGGCCAAAATGAATAACTGATATTTATTTCCACTTTGTTTCTGTTTTGGGTTGCAGACTGTTTAACTGAAGCAGAGAATTATGAGAGGTGTGGTCAATTTTACACACTGTCAAAACTGTAGGTAATTATTGGTTGCCGGTCATAACAGAGGCACCAACATCAAATTTTAATATCGACCCAAATTTCCCCATCAGTGCACTACTATGCAAAACTTAAAATTATCACTAGGTGAAAACATTTTACTGTAACAATAAAAAAAAGTTTATACCAAGTCTTTACAGATCTCTGAAACCGGAGATGATAACATAATTAGACTGCATTTTCTTGCAGTGTAGCTATGCTATATTGCTGTCTTCCTCAGTTAAACGTCAACGTTATAAAGAATTTAGACAATAAAGCCACAAATTATGGGACAATGAATCCTAATTAGAAAATGTGTTCTTCATTTGGAAAGAAAATCCTAGCTTATGAGAAATGAGTGTTCTTCAGCTTTTTGCTAAAAGAATCTGATTATGTCCTCATAAAAAATAAGATATGCTTTCACTGTTGCTGCATAGAGATCAACACGTTTCATGACAAATCACATAAAAGCACTAACAAAAATATAGCAGCTTGATAACAGGGAAATGCAAGACAAGTCATTACACATTAGTCTCATCAGCACACTGACAGTAATTATAGGATACCAAGAAACAGTGATGAGGATGCACATAACTTTCAAAAGATTTCCTTAAACAGCAGCTTAAACTCACTATTCAATAAAAAAATATATAATCTTAAACTCTGTGATGTTACTTTTTTAAGATATAAAATGTAAAGCTATACTAACAGTTTATTGTTGTTGTTGGCAAACAGAACATTAAAAATTTAAAGCTTCTCCACCCTTTTCCCAACATGACACATCAACTCACTGAAGAATGTACTAAAATCAGTCCAAATACAACAAAGTATGACGAAACTAGGCAACTGGCAGGGGACAAAAGTGCCTTCCAACAAATAAAACTCCCATTTCTGCGTGTGAAGTTTCAACAAGACAAATTCCCTTTATTTTGTTTAATGTACTTGTTTTTAAAAATGTTGTAGCATCTGCTTCAAGGTGCTGAGGACATTCATATCTTAGAATCTCGAGGGAAAAGGGTTTCTAAAAATACAAAGAAAAAAAAATGGCCTGGAATATACAACGAAAAAAATTCTATGAGAACAGCCAGACAATGAAGCATCTGTATTCTGAAATTACCTTTGTCAGCTCCTCTAGCCGAGAACATTTCTTAGGCGCAAAAAGACTGGGATGAAGATAGCTTCCATCTCCATCATCATCAGAATCTTCTGAATTTGAGTCTGGCAAGAAAAGAAATACTGCAATGATTTTTACTGAATGAATGACACACATGTCAAATATTAATGCAGATTGTGTTGGGACTGAATATGCTAAAGTGCTACGGAAACGGGTATCATGGGCATGAATGTCATTAACCTTATGCCTTTAATGATGCTTTTGAATCATTTTCCTGGATCATACAAAAAACAAAAATAAAGTTCTGTAGCTGCGGATTCAGTAAAGGATTTGTGAAACTCACCCTGCGACTGGTCCTGCTTGTTAGAAGAGACAAGGTTGTATCGACCTTCCTTCATGGCCCGCAAGATGTGTTTATAATACGGGTTCAGATAGTGGTCAAACCGGAGAAAGTCAAACTGGGAGTTCCCAGCCTGCTTTGCTTTCAGCACAATCTCAAACTGAGCCCCCTGCTGACACACAAAGTTGGCCGTCCTCTCGATGATGTTGTGAGTCTTGATGGTTGCCGGCTGGAGGAAGGGAAAAACGAATTAGCGTAAATGCAGTAACGTAAATGTTTAAACCAATCTTCTCACTTGCACAATAAAAATAAAAATTGATTGCACAGGTACTAAAATAACTTGGGTATAAGAAAATGTGTAAAAGCTGAGCATAAGTTGTATAAGTATGAATTAGCAAGCATTAAGATGCAGCATGCAGTGACAACTGCCTTTTCGCCCAAGGACATCAGGCTTTTGATGTCCGAAACATTTCCATGCCAAGAGCTCTAAGCCAATTGTGATATTATAAAAGAACATTCAGGATGAAAATCAGTGGAATGAGGAGAGATGCTCCAAAATTTGTGCATTAATTTTGCACAATGTGTGCTTTCAGTGATTAATTACAGCAATTACCAAGAAAGACGGTAGAAATTTCTAATAGAATAAACATCTCGCCAAGATAAAAGTTAATATAAATATATTATTAGTCATGAAATTGGCAAAAAGGGTGCCATCGCCCTGCAAAAACCAAATCAATGTGTTTGGGACACATAAGGACATATTGATATACAAGAACCCTTTTTAAATGTGCAATTGTGGGAAAAGGGTGCAGAAAATGTACTTTTATGTTTACAATTTAGTTAGTTAGTTTGTAAACAATTTATTGATTTTCCTCACAATGGATCTAAACTATTTCACATTTTGGGTCCTACAATGGAGCACTGTGGATGAGGACATTTTGTTTCAATCATGTCATTTCACAGCTGAGACATTTTGTATACACTGACTAATCTATGACTTTTTCAAGCTACTTTAAGTAAATGCAGTTTTATGGGTGGCACAGATCACATATATTACAGAAAAGTCATTTTGGTTTGATCAGAGGTCATAATTGCAAAATTCAACTAGCTTAAAAAGAGATCAGAATGACGATCAGTAGATACAAAGTGCAACACAAACGTGGAAATCAATAAAAAAAGTAAAATTTAATAATATAGGATGTGAGCATTGTTCATGGCCATCTAATTAATGGAACTAATATAAACAAAAGTGAAATATAAACAGAAAAATGTGTTATGTGCAAAGGTATTTATTTAAAAAAACTAATATAAGAACACTGGATAACACATAGAAAGGAGATTTAAATGTTACAGATGAAAATATTAGGTCTTGCAAATTAACAGAAATTAGGAGGCAGCTTGCTTCACAAAACTAAATCTGAAAACACTAAAATAATACTTTGTATGCGGTGTTGCACATGGCTTCAGTCAAGGTAGTGAATGTAACATGTTTAAAGAAAGTTTTGTTTATAACATTCACAAAATGTGTACCAGTGAAATGCAATTAGAAAGACTATTATGAAGGCAATTTATTTCCACTGAAGCTTTATTGCCTGAACTGGATATTGGGCTGTTGAATATGCACGCAACCCATGACAACAATTAGCTTGTTTTCTTTCCTCTCATGCATAAGAAAGTGGGAATCACTGGGGTTCCATCTGTAGACACCGGATAGAATGAACAAACACCAGTTTAAATATTTTAGCCTTCTGTACAACTGTTTCCCTTTTAGACGTTACGTCAACATGAAGTTGTGTTCTGCTTTAGGCAACTTACACTGATATGAAAATGTGTGGAAGGGTGTAGCACAGGTCTTTAGAGGTAGTTACCGTTACCAAAATATTATATGTGGCAAAATCTGCTGGAAAAACTAAATATAAATCAGGTTCCTGCTTTTCTTGTTTTTTAAGATAGTAATAAAAATATATATTATTCCATTTATGTAAAACAACAAATATTTGAATTTTAGGAACTTGTATTTATTTTTTTTTTTTTCTGCCAGTTAAAAAAGGCTATTTACAATCTCAGCAAGATATGGGCCATAAATTTTATGGACAAATTAGAGCTACAAATGGCAAATGTTAAAAATTGGACAACTTTCAACTTTTTTGTGTCTGGATTAAAGATACGATGATGTTCACTCAAGTGGCTTCAAGTTCATTTTCAATTCACTTCAATTAGAAACATTCATATAATAACAAAATGGCCATGGTTGTAAAACTGAAGAACACAGTAAAGCAAGAATGTTGTGTGTTACAGCACCTCACCTTAAAAGAAACATAGAGCCTTCATAAATACTGTATATATATGACTACAATAGGCTACACTAGCCACAAGGCAGCAGATATATTTGCACTCACCAGCTCCACATCTGGTGGGATAGCAAGTCCTGGGGGGGCGACAAATGGTTCTTCACTTTCCTCAGGCTCTGCTTCCTCTGTGTGCGTGTGAAAAGAAAATGGAATAAAAACATTGAGAATCCTTCTTATTTATGCTTTGAAACAAAATTAAAATCTGATACAAGATTTCAACAAGGTTCGCACAAGGAAGGCAGAGAACACAGAATTTCAGAAAAATCTAAAAAATGAATAAGACATTTCTTCCGTCATGCTCTTCACTTCAGGAATATATCACAGTGAAATACCACCCTAGCCTTCACCTTCATCTTGATAACAACACAGAGGTCAGACAGAGACGAGATTTAATTTTTCATGTAGTACTGCAGGGAGTTTGCGGAATGATAAAGGGGCTTTTTAATTTAATACAAAGCCACAAAGAGCTGTAAAAAAAAAACTCAAACTTTCTGCCAGACCAAGGGATTTCATTTGCCTGGACACTTGTACCCATGGGTACGATCTTTAAATTAGCTTTTGACAAGGTTGAATACTATTCATTCCATCACATGTCAAATCTCTGATCAGATTTAGTGAATATGAAAGCCAATATAAAAAAAAAACAGTTATGTCAAAACAAATTTATATAATTACGGTTTTGTTGTGTTTATAAATCTGCCATACTTCTGTTGAAGAGGGAAGTCTACTCAACTGAGACAGTGAGAAAGCAAATAGATTTAAAGCAAATCATCCAATAAAGATCTTAATTTTTAAAGGAAATTAAATCAAGTAGAGTGTTATGAAATGACTGCCAAGTAATGGAGATTTTTCAGCGATGCCTGCAGTAACCCATTAGTTGTATTTTGACAGAGAGCATATAAATTACACCGATATTAACCTTCTAGCGGGTTTGGCTTTCACTCAGGGACATAAAATAGGGCTAATGATCTTATTTATAATATCATTGTCTGCATCTGTTGCTGTCAACTACTTCTTTGAGGGTATTATTATGAGAAGGGTCTGCGCTTATTTTAATAAATCAGCATTTTTGATAATGTCAGTGATGTGCTTCAACTCGGCCACCTGAGCCACACAGGCCTTTTCCCAAAAGGCAAATTCAAATATTGGCATTTTCAGCAGACCTTTTAATACCACTGTTCAACAAATGTTCCTTGAAGAGAATATAAAGCATCACTGCTTACCTGTCAGCCTATTGGAAATGCCTCCAGCAGCCACTACATCAAATATGTAAATTGGAGGAGTGCACCAGAGACTACTTTTTTTCCCCCAAACTTTGTGAAGTTCAATTTCAATTTTAGGCCATTGGGCCTTGTGATGCAAGTTATTTTAAAGGCATATTAATTTTCCCGCCATCAATTTGTATCTATTACTTTAATGTTCTTCATTTAATTGGACATGTGAACTTTTTTTTTTTTTTTTTTCAAATCTAATGGAGCAGTCAGTCAGTTGGCTCAAAAGAGAATCTTACTTTATTTTCATGCTTATTACATAATAGATTTTAAGATGTATTGATCACCAACAAAGTGCTACATGGTTGGGCTGTTATCCCTTTACAACACAACCCTCAAAAGCATTCAGGTTTCCTATCAAAAAGCTACCTTGCATAATCCATACAGAGGCAAATCTAGGCGTAAGAAGTTACATTGTGGTTGGGGAAGTAAAGCTGACTGAGGCAGTGAGAGGCCATGTAGTGCAATGTTTGCTGAATATACTAAAATGCTTTTATGTTTGCTGGCAAAAATTACTCAAATTATTCAACAATCCCAGAAGCAATTTTTTGAATAGGAATGAACGGGCACAAGCTTGGAAGATAATCTGCTGGGCAGCCAATGATTGATCATCCCCACATCTACTGGATCTGTCCTAATCTAGACCTTCAGAAAGGATGTAGCCTCGGTCGTTGCAGAAATCACAGGTTCTCCTGCAATATAACATTCCAATATGCTTATATAATATATCTTCTGCATACCTCTGAAGATTTAAGTAAGGATGATGCACTGCTTTTAAAGGTTATGCTGGCAGCAACTAAGAAAGCCATTACCAAACAGTGGCTATAAAGAACAGCCCTGCACCTCTTCTCTTTATTACCACCATTAAGCACACCGAAGTATTAGAGCAAAATAACTTACTGTTTCCTGCTACAAAGCGACCCATTATGGGATGATTGGGAAAACGCTCTTCCCATTTTTCACCAATAGTTACATATAATATCACAGTATGTCCTATATGTACAGTAAATTAATTCCATACCCAGAACCTTTTTCTAAATGTTCTTGGAATGGCTGCTGATTGTCTCTGTAACTCCGTGAATGTCAATACTTGCAATAAAGGGATTTAATAAATGAAATCATTAAATGATTAAAGTTTTAAAAGCATTAACACAGGATGTTTATTTCTTTATGTTCTGCAATAGTTGGGGCTTCATGAGTAATTTATTCTTATGACAATTCCTATTTCTATCTGCTGTATTATGTCTTTTGTCAATTGATTTTATTTCAGTATTTATAGTGCAGAATATTGGTTAAACCTGGTATTTTAATTGTACTTTTAAGGTTACTTGAATAAGAAAAAAGAAAAAAAAAAAAACAGAAGATCTCCCGCAGCAAAAACATTAACACAAGAAAAAGATATTTAATACTCTCATTCCACTTACTTTCTTTTGATTCTGTCAACCTTTGTATGTTGTGTCATTGCCACAAGTAAATATAATTTTCATCTATACTTTCAATTAGAGATACACATACGTTAAAAATTAAAATGTTCTCCCTGTTCGTTAAGTGTGCCAAAAATGAAAAGTCATAAATGTTATATCTGCAGATAGATAAGCAAATGGCACGCATACAGTTTGGGCAGTAAAATTAAGGCTAGGAACATATGCATACATGAGGATAATCTTTTAAAATGAATAGTTCTTCAAAAAACAGGACTTAACTGCTTTGATCCGAAAGTAATCAGTATCTGCCAGTGAAAAGCAGATGGGTGTATCTATTCTAAGGATAATAGACCCTTTACAAATTCTCACCATGTTCCTTGTTAGCATCCTCTTCTTCTGTGGGCTGTGAGGGATCGTAGTAGTCAGCGCTGTATTTGAAGGCCACTGCATTGTAAGTGCCTTCGTCAGCCAGGGCCTCACTTAATCGTTTGTATTCTTCCTCTGTAAAAGGGAGAAATACATACAGGAAAATTTGCATTTTCACATAAAATAAAGAGGACTAATTGAGACCTTGTAGCATATTCAATAAGTTACAAGGTCAACAAGCGCAAACTGCTGCTTGTTAAAATTGCAATAGGTAACTTTTATAAAGATATCTGTTGTTACACATTTGATACATAATTGTAACTGTCTCCTGACAGTAAATTTATTCTAATTAGTGTCCCAAAGTAGCCCGTTCACAGAGTGACATATTCAATTTCAACAACATAGTCTGTGTTGATTATGCTCTCACTGCATGCACCGACAGACCTGTGGCTAAACATGACTGTGATGAAGTTTTAAATACATTTTAATCATAACTTTCATGGCAATCGCAATAAATGCCACAATATGTCATACATTTTGAGTCCAAGTCACCCATCCCAAATGTACAATGGAAATTGTCAAGACAAAGAGGGAAAATATACTTCATCCGTCAGGATGTCTATTTTTAATATTGCTTATGGGCGAATAAATATGACATGCACATTGTGTTTCCTTTCCTTTCTTTCAGACTAGACTTTGACAGGCTAGTCTGAAAGAAAAATGGGTAAAATAAGTCAAAAATATGGGCGGATGACTAAAATTCATTGTTTCAGAATAATAAAGCCTTTAAAGAGACAGGTCTGGAATCACAGTTTAAAGGAAAGCTAGTCATATTAAGGCATGACCTTATTTGCAGCATTAAAAAAAAATATTTGTTTATTTAGCAACGAGTATTTCTAGTGGTTTGTTCACTTGGATATTTTGTTTGCATTCACAGAAAAAAAAAGAACAGGATCAGAATGGACTAGAAAAAGCCCCGGGGAGAAGGAGAGTGGCGGGTGGGTGGGGGAGAGGGGGTTCATTGCAAAGTCACATTTCAGACAAAAACAAGAAAGTAAACAAGGCAAACATCTAGTCTGCCTGAAAATAAAACTGGCAGTATATTACATTAGCAGCCTAAACTTGACCAGTTCAGCAAGCTGCAAGCAAATATTGATTTCACTCACATCCCAGGATAAAAATTGTACCCTGCAGCAGTAGCCATTTAGTTCAGACTTGCAGAGTGCAACCTGCTGTTGGGTCAGATTGCCTTACCCACACAAACAAATCTCTCCTGGTTTTGTTTATGGCTGGTCTGAAAACAGCTTCTTGGTTCTGATGTGGAGTGTTTCATTAAGATAAAACTCTTGCATTATGTTGGAGATAAAACTCAAAAATCGCTTTGATTTGCGTGTGGCCAACAAAAGCTGCTTTTAAAATGAAAACATTAATTTAATTTATTTTTTCACAAACTACATTCATAGGGGAGGCTCTTTGAAACTTTAAGAAGAGAAACTCCTCTGTTAAAATTCATGACATCTATCAATGCTTCTCATATTGACCCTTTACTGGTCAGATGGGTAATAGACAAAGCGAATGGGGTCAAGCCTCCAAATTCAAGGGCAGAACAGTCTGCACAATGGACCGTCTGCAAGGAGTGTGCATGACTCAAACCATTAGCTGACTCATTCTTTGCTGTCAGTTTGGGCACAGGACACCATATTTCACTTAAAACATCTATGTATTAATTCAATGGCAGTCATTAAGTCTGTCATTCACAAAAAAGTACTTTGTCACCAAAATAATCAGTATAACTATGATGTAAAGCATCTGAGATGCAAGTGTCCTAGACATCCTAAAGTCAAAATGGATTTAAGCATTAGCTATTAAGGCTGAGACAGAGGTGGCCCACTTTAAAGACAGAAGAATGAAGGTGCACAGAAAACGGTTATTGGCAGGACTAACTTTATGTGCCCATCAGAGGTCATGCTAGACTTTTTTTGCTGTCCCTCATTTTGACTGACGACGTCAGAATAAATATGTCATATTTTATTTTTACCCGTCAATTTTTAAATGATATTGACATACGCTATTCAGTTGGATTTAATTTTTTATGCAGTTTAGCTAATATTCAGTTAATGAGGCCCCAGTAACTACATATAATACATATAAATTAAATAACTCTACTTGAATTATGAGCGATTCACCTGCTAGGGTCTGAACGCACAGCCTCACAACGACATTCAGAGCAGAAATCTGCACTAGTTATTCAGAAGTCTCAGGTTGAATTAAGCCCATCATATTATTCTAAATACGATGTTACTGCTTAAATCCACCATTTGAGTAAGAAGTGCAATCTCTCCTGTTTTTTTTAGCCTTTTTTTACCCTCCCTTGGTCTTAAAAGATGGGTCAATTGAACCTGCAAGCTTTCTACCCTGTGCGTGGTCCGGGCATACGCTTTGATAAGGGTTTTTTGTGTTTTCTTTGACCCGGTGAGGTCATCTTTTTGCAATATCTTTGTAATGAAAAGTTTTTATCACTTCATATT
>NW_015112629.1:283337-294044 GCF_001443285.1 Poecilia latipinna
GATGTCCTGTCCCAAATGGAGGAGTTCAAGTATCTCAGGATCTTGTTCACCAATGAGGGAAAAATGGAGCAGGAGATCGACAGGCGGATTGGTGCAGCATCTGCAGTGAAGCAGGCGCTGCACCGGTCTGTCGAGGTGAAGAGAGAACTGAGCCAAAAAGCAAAGCTCTTGATTTACCGGTTGATCTAAGTTCCTACCCTCGTCTATGGTCATGAGCTTTGGGTCATGTCCGAAAGAACGAGATCACAGATACAAGCGGCCAAAATTAGTTTTCCTTGTAGGGTGTCTGGGCTCTCCCTTAGAGATAGGATGAGAAGCTCAGATATCCAGTAAAGCCACTGCTCCTTCATGTCGAGAGGAGCCATTTGAGGTGACTCGGCATCTGGTCAGGATGCCTCCTGGACGCCTCTCTGGTGAGGTGTTCCGGGCATGTCCCACCAGGAGGAGGCACCAGGGAAGACCCAGGACACACTGAGGATGTTTCTCAGCTGGTCTGGGAATGCCATGGGTTCCCCCAGAGGACCAGGAACAAGTGGCTGGGGAGAGCGAACTCTGAGTCTCCTTACTTAGGCTGCTGACCCAGCGACCCGACCCCAGATGGACGGATGGATGGATAAATCATACACATACACACACTCAGATGCATGATACACATAGCATAATAGAATAGAGACAGTAATGTTAGCTAGTTTGGTTAGCTAGCTAATTCAGGAAACGTGCTCTTTTGTACCCCCACCCCCATGCCCACACACACACACCCACACACATAATGGATGTTAACATTGTCCATTATTGACATTTCATCATTGTTGTTGTAAAATTGCTGATGTTGTCATTTTGTTTTAAAAATGTTCTACAAATTGTCAGAAATGTTCTACAAATTGTTCTAAAAATGTTTAAAAAAGTGAAAAATGAAAATATTTCAAACATGAAATAACTCTTGTGTGAAATAAAACACAGTAGANAGTACTATACAAAACGTTATTTTGAATTTAAAAAATGGCACTTTGTATTACACCCAACTGCAGGAAAAACTTTAATCACTAATTCTCCCCACTCCTTCATAAAGGTATGCCATTAAAAACATCATCAGTCTCAACCATTATTTAACTTTTTTATGTTGTATATTTGAATTTATAGCTGAATGCCAGAAAAAGCATCTTGCATACCTTGTCTTGCCTCTTCTTCCAGAAGGTCGGTGTGCAAAGCCAGGTATCGCTCTTCATCGCACAGCGCCTCAATCCTGGCCTCTTCCTCTGACAGCTGGTAGGATGTATTCCATGACCCACTGTCATACTCTGAAAGGTCATGTAAGTGACCCCGCCCATCATATCTGTTGAATGATAAACAGGATTAGAGTGAAAGAAGTTTAAACAAGTAAACATTTTAAACAAAAACCTAGACCTACTTACCAAGATATTTTGATGCGGATTTTTTTTTTTTTTTAAACTACATATATTCTTGTCTTAAACTTCCTAAGATTAAGAATGATTACATTTCAGATTTTGTTTTATAAGCAAACCTAGATTCAAACAAAAACAAAAAATACAAAAAAGAAAAAGAAGACAAACAAAGCAACTCGCCTCTTACCTTACAGGGTTCAAATCCCCCCTGTAACACTCATCATTACTTCTAAATCTGCAAAGAAAGTTACATTCACACAAACCCGAGCACATAAATACCTATCCGTAAGAACCCAAATGGAGGATATATTCCAGGGTCCCTCTATGGCATCTCTCTGATGTAGTTTCTTCATGAAGGCAAAGAAATGGGGTGCTGTTGTTGACAATCAGGGTTTGGAACGACCCCCTAAGCCTAACTTGCTGGGGGAAAAACTGGGTTATGTGATAAAGACACACATACAAATCGTGTACAAGTGAAACAAAGGCTGGACCACTGCAGACCAAGATGATTCAAGTAGATACATAGCAATAGCAATAAGATGCATAGTTTAACAAGAAAACAGTGCTGATGCAAAGGTTTGAATCATTTTGACCAGAGGAAGTTATTCTGGGTTGGATGATGATGCCCATCAACAAACTAAAATGTCAAATTGATCACTTGAAAGTTAAAGCAGTTGAAAGGGAAGAAACAATTTGACAGAGTGAATATCATGATATTTATTTAGCAATCAGAAGTTTCCAGAGGAAATTCATATAACATGCCAGTATGCAAAGCTGACCAAAATAGTCCTATTTGTTCTAGATAGAGATGCACCAAGAAAGGTTCTGGTGGTGGGGATTGTCATCATCCTGGACAGGCTCTGATTACTGATCAGCCAGTTAGATACTAAAAATGTGTGAATAAGACTCAAAGTTAGATTTGTTTGAGTATGTGGCGGAGTGGTTTAAAATGAAATGTCTCCAGTAATATCTACAGATGTGATTATACACAACTGGAAATTTGATTACCGAATATAACAAGAAGCTGACTTTATTGTCAGAGTTTTTTCATCTAAAATATAAAGGGGCAAATTCTATTTTATGTGATTTGTTTTCCTTCATATTGATCTATAGATAGGATTTTACTGTATCTGAAGATTTCAGTGATGCAGAGAAAGAAAACTTTAGCTTAGGATGTGCTCTGAACATCAGTTTTATTTCGCAAACATTTTACTCTCAACCTAACTTATATCGTTTATCCAGAACGTGGGGGAAATGTACTTTCTTGAAATATATAATTTAAAAAGGCGAACTGAGGTCACAACCAACTAATCAGGAAAATTGGTGATCAGTAATCAGCTACAAAATCTGAGAGGTGCATTTCTATTCTAGTTCAACATAATAAATATGAATAATAATGGCATTTTGTTTCAAATACTGAAAGCAGAGGTCTAAAACATGCTTAAAAAATGTGAAATTATACACAAACGTGTTATAATGTTGACTTTAGTTTAATCTAGAAAACAATTATACGACGTAAATCTTATTCATCCATTTCTGACATCGTTTAATTTTCGTACTATAGCAGTTTTATCTGACAAGTTAAATATGTTGACTGACGTGTAGTTATTCTGCTATGGCTAAAGTTAGCAAGGACTGGTAACATTTGCATATTAGCATGTTACTGTATGAACTACATATAGCATTTTTCAGTTCAACACATCTAAAGTTAAGTTAGCAGACAGAAATAAAGCATTCGGCGTTTGTTTCGGGTCTTGTCAGGCTTCTGCAACATAAACTCTGGAGTAGTCCCTTGAAATTTGAAACAGGCTAACGAATAGCAGAAACAGTTAGCATAATGTTTCAGTCTACGTTTGTTCAACCGACCTATCAATCATGATGCTCTTGTCCCCCATCCATGGGATTAGATGTTTTCCATGTTCGTGGTAAAGAGCCTTTTCGTCGTCTCGGAACAGTTTGCAGGCATAACCAAAAACCAAGAGGTCGGCGTATTTATCGCTGTCGCTCACGTCCTTCTTTACAGGTTTGTTGTTGGGGTCCTTCTTTGCCGCTCCGCGGCGATACATCTCGAAGTTACTAGAAAAATAGTTTTGCTAAAGGGAATACTATAACAATAGTCACACGACAATGACTTCCCGGAGTCTAAATGTCTCATATATAGTCAAAATAATTTAGCAACTAGCAACGATTAGCACAAATAGCATTCAGCGTATCGCCATATTGGGAAGGGAGTATCATAACTTTACTAAACCCGACAGCACTTTCGGCTAAAGCGTCATACTTAGAGCAATATTTCAGAAACATTTATATACAACAAATGCCATATAATTGTTGAATATTTTTAGTTGCATTATTTTCTACGAAAATAGGTTAATTTATATTACGCTCGTGTTTGTTTTCCTTATTGAATTACCATTCTATGTCGAATCTGCCTTAAATAATTGCTCTTGTTGCGTTCTTTCAGTTGACTGAACAGTGCATCGAAAGCCAGGTGGTGTAATCTTAAATTTATCTCTCCTAAAAAAATACTTTTTTGCGTGACACCAGTTCTATTTTGTGAGACATAAATATCTTTTTATAAATATAAAGGCTCTTTAGGACAGGTTCAGGACTATGTACTATTTATGTTGAAGAAAAAAGAAAATAGTTAATGGTAGTAGCACTTTTAGGGAATATCTAGGAAAGAAACAACTAAACAGAAGTTCTGAATCTTTAGTAAAATATATGCCATGAGAAACAAAGTGCATGACATAGACAGAGATATAAATAGCTCATTTAGCTGTTTGTTTGTTGTTTGTTTGTTTGTTTGTTTGTTTGTTTGTTTGTTTGGTGAATTGATCTGAATCCTTCTCTTTGTCTGAGTAACCATACCAAATATCACAACTTGTAGAAACACTTAATAGCCAGACATTAATCATAGAAAATCATAATAACTGTATATTTTTGAAGATGTGCTATCCTTCAATATGTGTGTGTGTTTTACTCATTGTATCAGTTTAATGCTTTCAGATTGATCTGTTCAAATAATTTGCTTGATAAATAAAAGAGATTTAATGACCATGCGCTTATAAGAAGCAGTGCATTATTATAATCATAATAAGGCATTTTATCTATGCCCAGAAGCTGCTCTTTTAATAATTTATTCAAAAAATGTAAGGAGCTTGGGAAGACTAATGAAGTCCACAGCAGAGGTGTCAGAGTACTTTTATACTTTTATAGTATTAGTATATCTATAAAGTTTTCACCTTTTTTATTCCTTATTTGTTTAACCTCTGGCTGTATTATCTTAACCTTTGTTGTTAGAAATAAACAGGCTGAAATACATGGGACTACTAGTAAGGACAGACAGAAAGCTTAAAGGTTTAGACAATGTTTTGTTGTATTGCAGCTAATCTTAAATGAAAACAATATTTTAAATATTATATTAAACACTGGCTATATTATCTCAAGTGATTTACAAGATTAATTATACATCCTATGCGATATGCACTGAAACATTAAACCAATTCATACACTTAGCACTTTGGAGTGCTCATTAAAATAACACCCACATTCTCAAGTTTGAGATCATAGGAGTTTCTGAAATCGCCATCAGTAGCATATACGTGTGTGTGTGTGTGTGTGTGTGTGTGTGTGTGTGTGTGTGTGTGTGTGTGTGTGTGTGTGCGTGTATTACAACGGCTGAGATGTAAGTCGTGTTGGACTCTATTCAAGCTTAGCTGAAGCCTTTTTTTTAATTAGCAGAGTTTAATGATATACCTTGGAGGATTTTCTTCACAACTGTCTCAAAAACCGATGCTATGCAAGGCAGCAGTCTCCGTTTATGTTACTTTCCTCTGAGTTTGACAGAATAGTCCTTTTAACCAGTTTTTGGAGATCTTTCACACAAGCTTCTCTAATTAGTTTGCTGAAATTTTGGGTCATTCCTTCTGACAGAATCAGTGTAACTGAGTCGAGTTTGTACAAATTTTCCATGAGACTAAGATGAGGATGACCAATCCATAACACTGATATTATTATTTTTAACTAATTTGGTAATATGATCAGCCCCATTACCTTTTTGTCAGCATCTACATGGCAGTGCAAAAATCTCTCTGTTGTACTTCACAGTCAGGATGGTGTCCACAGACTTGCAGGCTTAACCGTTTCTCCTCCAAATGCGAAAATGGTCATTTAGATGAGTCCATTCTTTTCAACTCTTAACAGTTGAAAAAAACCTGCATTTTTTAGGTTTGCACTTTTCATCTTCTACACATCAGTGTTCTTATAAAAAAAAACTCACCACAAACACCAATAATTATGATAATAATGTTGACTGCTGTTATGTTTGTCTTTTTTGCAAGATGAGCCCCCAAATGTATTCCTTTCATAGTAGAAAATAGTCAGGAAAGCGCCACTTGGTTGATGTGTGCATGTGACACAAAAAAAGGATAGAATGGGAACACATGAGTTTTTTCAATATTGCTACATTGAATACAATAAATCAATTACAAGTGGGGCATGCTGTTCTCTATTTCCAAACAGTCACAAGGGGATTTTGTGGCCTTATTTTCAACTGCAAGTAAGTGCTTATTATTACTGTGTCATATAAGGATTTGACATGAGTCCATGCTGAGAGCTTGGCATAAAAGGCTTTTAGTCTCTTTGCCACGGTTAATCCAATCAAAAGCCATCAAAACTGCTTATTTTCTGTCAGAGTTAAACAAGTTATTTACATAGACAGAAAAACAATTTTCTCACTGTCTGAGATTAAAGGTTTTCTAAAAAAATAAAAAGTCTATTTTAAAACTCCCAGAATACAGTATATGTGCTGCAGATGTGCGACGCCGTCAAATAAATTTGGGTAAGATAACAGCAAGAAAACTGTGGATCTCTGCCCACCTGATACATCATTGTATACAATTTCTAGATGTCTGGGTTCATTCCAAATGATTGTAACAATGGAAACCATTGTTAGGGAAGGACACAGGCTCAGTGCCACAGAGATAAACCAGTTTTGTGCTAAATGTGTTTGTCAACCCCAGAACAAAGAAAAAGTCTTTGTGAGCATGCAGACAAACTGACCTGCATTATCTACAGTTCTGTCCTGACATGACTGAAAGGCTGATCAGAGAGGAAGAATTCATCATTTCAAAACAATAAAAAAATGTTGTTTGTAGATGCATTCAGGGATATAAACCTTACCGTGTGGAAATATGTTCTGTGTCTAACAAAACTAAAACGCAAGTGGTTGGCCTTAATGATCAAACCATTTGAAAGAAAAAAAAAAAAGGTAAGCAAGCCTGAAGACGTCAACTGAGTGAAGGCAGCATAAATTTGAATAAATGGGTCTATGTTCCAACCAAATACTGTGAGAAGATTGAAGAATTACCCAAAACAGTGATGCTTTCTGCCAAATGATGCGAAAAACCATAATTTGGCTTTTAAACAACCAAATGATGTTGTAACAATAAGGAAATATATGAAAACTTCTGAACTTGTATACATTTCAACCGAAACATCTCTTTCTCATCTATACTTGAATTACATAAATATAAATAATTTTGATAATTCCTTTTGACCTTAAACAAGAAATGCGTAGGCAGATTATTGTGGACTCTGAGAAAAATAATAATGATATTTGAATGTCTACTTTTAATTGTATGTAATTTCTTTCTAAATGAAAAATGGATAAATTGACATTTAATTTGAAAATGTACAATGACACACAAGTGAGATTTAAGTTATTGTTTTGGGTAAGGATTTTAAAAGCTAATGCTTTGAAGAAGAATAAGCTGAAACTCACTCGCATCCTACAACCCAGCAGAGGAAATCTTTTCAAAATTAGCTGTCAGAGTTTCTGTTGTATTATGTATCAACAAATCATAATGGCAACAACACAAAGAAACTTTTTGAAATACTTGCTTTTGATCTTGAGGGATTTTTCTGAGAGGATTAAACTGTCATGTTAGATAGATTCCTTTCCGTGGAGAGTAACATAAATCTTCCAATTTCCCACAGTGAGATTCCTATCTTCTTGTGACAAGGAACTGTGTGGCAGCATGAGTGAAAAATGCAAATCTTCCCACATTTAGACACTTTGTTTTTTCTTGTTATGCTTACCGCAGCATGTTAACATTCCCTAGGGTGAGGAAAAAGAAAGAATGACATCCATGCAGAAAAAACTGGTATTGGATTTATTGTTGCAGCAAATAGCATTTCAAAATTATAAGCGTACAATGACTGTGGACGACTGCAGAAAGCAGGGGCATCTCTTCTTTATCTTTAAATGGCAGATGTCAGACAGAGCTGTTAGAAATGACTCTCCAACTCTATTTATCATTCCCTTCATGCCGCACTCTACACCAGAAGAGACCGAGCATCTCTTATGCACCACTCATGCCTAAATTCATGCTATAAATTCAGGTGATCACCTTCATGAGTGACAAGTTGGACAGGACATGAGCCATCAAGGGCAAATGTCTCAATGCTGCAGCCGTCACAAGTGTTTCGAAACAAGTCAGGGAGGATTTTTACTGCAGTGGTGAGTGGATTTATAAGGATGAGTGGGAGGCTTAATAGAACCCCTGAGCTCTTATCATTATTTTACACAGAGCCAACCCTTTAAGGTAGGGTTAAACAAAGTATGAAATTAATTTATGAATATTTATAGCTTTCCCAAACGGCGCATTTCTAATCAAGATTTTGTCTGAGAAAGATGTAGATTAGATAAATTGACTTTGGCATCTTGGGGTTGTTTACCTGCTTTATTCACCTTATCTCAGTGATTAATGCTGTGATTAAATCTTAATTCTGACAGATTTTTTTTTTTGCATCTATTAGCGACTGCCATCTATCATCAAAGTGTTTATGATTTGTCTTTAAATGACATGCTGTACAAAAACACAGTGAATAAAAAAAAAGTCTGCAAACGCCAGCTTATAAATAATGATAGGATAAGAGGTGTGAAAAAGATGGTCTGATTTCAAAGAGTCAAAACTTGCTACCTTAACCTTGTTCTAGTTTGTTTCTTAAAAATGTTTGTTTTGTATTTTGGTTAAATTATATATCTAGTTTATACTGTTATTGAATGCATGAGCATCTATATTAAATTATGAAAAAAAAAAATTATCTTAATTTTTATGAACATGGCTTACAGCTGTAAAACTCAAATTCAGGTTTCCAGAAATTCTGTATATAAAACAGACAAATAAAACCTTTTCTGACCTACATCACCTACAAATGATGGGGAATGCTACTGACTTGACAGTTTTTCAGCAGAGAGTCACTGAGACTGTCTACAATGAGGATAAGCAAAAATCCAATGAAGCCATAAACTTGGAATTGATTTAATTTCCCTCTTATATAATGCATTTTAGTCAACAAAGTGAATAGACTTAAATTTATCTTAAACAAACTCGAGTTCTGGTCTTTGAAAACATGAATCACAAGTTAGTTTTCCTTTATTTTGTGATTAATACATTTATTTACTTAATAACACACCAACTACAGTATCTTGTATCTTTGTTTAGAGGCTAGACAAAACAATTTACTTTTTCAAAAATCATTTTAATCAATAGAAGTTCTCTTCTCGGGAATTGACCTTCTCCTGTGCCCTTTTTTCCATGTAGAAGTGAAATGCTATGTGACAGCGGCTCTCAGCAGAATTAAATTACCATGGAGTAAAGTGCATTTTATCCTGACCAGTGTCTCTGGATATATAGCTGCTTTCATGAAGCTCAGACTTGGCATTTGACTCACTGAACTGCAGCACCAAAATACCTAATCACAGGAAGCACCTTTGACCAGACCAGACCAGACCAAACTGAGACCAGACTTAACATGGTGTTGATGGAGCTGAACTGAGAATAGAGGTTTTTCTCAGTCATGGTGGAGAAACTGATAATAATGAGGATCCTGATTTAGTGTGTCGTCTTCAGTTGATAGAAATTTTATATATTACAGAAACAAAATTCAGAAAAAAACGAGGTGGGTGTGGGAAACTCCTGTAGTTTCTTGCTCAAAAATTGACAGTCACTGTGTTTGAAGTGTAAATTGTGTCAACATTAATGTCTAACCTCAGTCCAATAGGTTTCACCACATAGTTTTCAAATTTAAATCATGAAGAAATCTCAGGTTTTTTTTTTTTTTTTTTTTTTATCAAAACCATCTTGCAAAAACAGCAATCTGTTAAAATATTCATGGAAGTTTGAATAGGGCCTTATCCAAAGCATTAATGACTTAAAATATGGTCCAAAAGCCTAAGATGTACCATAAAATGCAGAATGGTTAAGTCATAAATGACAAAGCACAATCACTAGAATAAGTCTTACAACTATATGGGGAGAGGCAAAATGTCTACTAATATACAGTTTTGGAAATTCACTTTTTATACTTCTAAAAATTTTTGGGCAAACAGTCGTATAAGTGCTGAGCCTGTTCCTTTAGTTCAAGCAAATGATGAATAGGACACTTCAGTGGCTTCGACTGGGCTGTGGTCAGAGTATAGCAGAGAGCTCATTCTTCACTTTAGCCTGGTTGGAGTCTAATGGAATGGCAACCTGACAGGCCTTTGACAGAGCAAGGCCTGCAGGGCTGGCTGAGTGGTGGCATATATCAAAAACTGGACATCACAGAGTATAACTCAATTTAATTGAGGATACATCTCAATTAAATATGTAAGTAGCTTGACATTATAGTCTGCAGACATATTCAAGCTGGCTATAAGATGTGTAGAAACAAACATGAGATACATTTTGTACTAATTTAGTAATTATGGTTAAATGATGTACCGTACAATGCAATGTCCATAGTGTAAAACTAAAAGCTAAACATGCTCTCTTCTAAAAACTCCAAGGAGGCTAGTCAACATGTCAGCTGTTGAGTCTTATTACTGCTGAAACTGAGGATCATAAAAAGCATTAGACTTTAAATTATTAGACTTTAGATTAGATAAAACTAGTTCTGATAGAAGACCTAAGTAAAATATCTTTGGTAGGATGCTAGGCATCATGAACACATTTTCAAAGGATAACGAACGTAGCAAAAATTAAAATACTTTTCTGTTATGGATTTTGAACCATGTCAAAATCTTGTCTCCCAAAGAGAGTGGGTTGCACTACAATCAGCTGGGCATCTTTAGAAAACCTTTTACCATCAGGAATAAATGATGAATAAAAAATTAATGTGTAACGTAACTTTGTGTTGAGATTGTGTTGTAGTTTAGTTTTTTTTTTTTTTTTTTTTTTTTTTTTTTTTTTTTTTTTTTCTTTTTAATTTTTTTTTTTTTTTTTTTTTTTTTCCCCTTTGAAATTTAAAAGAAGGG
>NW_015112629.1:297096-326399 GCF_001443285.1 Poecilia latipinna
CAGGGAAAAAAAAGGAAAAAAAAAAATTATTTTTTATTTTTTTTTTTTTGGGGGTTTTTTTGTTTTTTTTTTTTTTTTTTTTTTTTTTTTTTTTTTTTTTTTTTTTTTTACTTTTTATCTTGTTGCTTGTACATGTTGCTCTTGCATTTTTACTGTATCCACTGTGAAATTCAACAGCAGGGAACTATTGTAGGTCAACCATAACATTATTCGAAGCCACAAAAAGTTAATCATAATTTTATTTTCAGAAGATGAAAACCAGAGGTCCTGCCCAACATTTATTTACATGTGATCTACAAGATAAAATGCAAGCTGTGTAGCTGTGGATTCGTATTGACATTGTCCAATTTTCTATCATAATTTCTTACCTAAATAGCCAGGAAATAAGAGCTAAATTTCTCTTTTCCATTTTGTAACTACTGTGTTTGTCAAATATTCATTTATAATAAAGACTTGCTAAAATATTCAGAATATTGATAGGGCTTATGTTGCCCGCTGTTTCTTATTGGACTGCCAAAGACAGTACAAAGCAGCATCCTTCTCCAATAATTCCAGACACTGTAACTACCTGTTGAAACTGTCATGGAAAATGATTTATTGTCTTGCACACACAATCTATTATGGTGTTTGTATAATGCAGTCAGCATATGGTGTCGGTACAGAGCTGCTACTAGAGGGAATATGTAGCTGAAGGCCTAATTTACCATTTTGGTTCGGCTCCCTGTGACAGGCCTAAGAGCCTCCTTTGTACCTCAAAGTGAAAGCATCTAGGAGAAAACTATTGAATGGCTCTAAATTGATTCTGTATGAGATGCAATGGGGTCTCTGTTTTAGAGCCAGTTAATAGACGAGCAATTGCTCAGTGTCAGACAGATCACATCTATACTTCTCTACACTTTGTGTTTGTTTTTTTTTTTTCTTCTGAGGAGCAAATTATTGTTTTGTGCCTTTGCTAAATTACAAAAAGTGTCTCTTTCTAACCAATCATGTTTGGCAAACATCCATCGTATAAATGGTAATGCCATCACCTGTAATTGGTTGCTTCCCAAGGTAGACAAGACCCCACAGACTAATTTGTCTTCATTTAATTGCTTGTTTATCAAGCAAACTAAACTTTCGTAGCAGGACGCTTTTGACTGATCTATGTAATTCAGTTGGCCCGTTTACCATCAGCTCTGGCAACCAAATGCCAGTATATTGTGCAAGTTAAAAATAAATATAAAAAAAACAGCTGTGTGACTGCAGAGTCAGTGTCTATGAACTTCAATGTGTCAAAGCTTTCTTGTCATGTTTTGTCAAGTTTGCCCTTACATGGGCAAACCAATTTGTTTGCCCATATAAAATTGGTTGAATGACAACCAATTTGTCATTCAAATTGGTTGATTGGCTGTCAGATTAGTAAAAAAAAAAAAACAAAAAGAAAGAAAACAAAAACTTCTACACAAGCTTTCAAGAATAATAAAACATGGGAAAATAACACTAGTATGTGCTGTTTGCCATTAGTACTCCAGCTGATACAGAGTAGTATCAATATACAGATTAAAATATGGAAACAAGACAAACTGTTGCAGCCTTGAAATAAAAATTTAAATAAAAATTTAAATTTATTTATCAATATGTGATTTATTAGGCAAACATTGGTAAATATATTTTAAAAAAAAATATTGGCTTCTTGAACATTCAGCAGTTTACAGATAACTGAGTAATTCATAGTTTGTAGGATTTACTTAGCATAATGTTATTTCTAAAAACTTGTATAATGAGGGTCATAGCACATGAAGAAATAATTCACAGTATTTTGCAGTATTAGGTTTATATTCTTTATATTTGCTGTGATCCATCTTTTACTTATTTTTCCTTCATATTTAAAGTTGCAAGCTTCAACAATAGGATTTTTGCATATTTGTTATGACTGTCCCCGTGTCCTGATAGTACAACATGAGAAAAATATGCAAAATAATAACAATAATAATAATAATAATAATAATAATAATAATAATAATAATAAGCTCCTTTGCCTCCTCCCTGTGGTCCTACTGACATCTGCAGAAATACACCAAATAACTGCGATGGCAAATCAAGGTGATGAAACCTTTTTATTTTACATTTTCATTTATGTGTTTATTGTATGCAAAGGCAACATCATGTCTCTGGACACAAATGAGAAGATTCAGCCTTTGTGTTTCTGGTTAATTGGAATGGGAATACACCCAGAAAAATATGTCCCTTGCTTCCCAATTGTTAAAGTTTGAGTGTGATTCAATTGACACCTCATCAACACACATACACACTCAACAAGAAGAGATGGGAAGTTCACAGAAAACAGCAACAACAAAAATTTCGATTTAACAGCATCAGATATTTTTTGTTGTTGTGTTTTGGCTGCACATACATAACTCAGTAGTTTCAACAAATTAGCAGAGACTTGGCACAAGGTAAAAGTGAAAGTTGTCAGCTCCCAGATTGCACTGAGTACACACCACATTACAGAGCCCTGCATGTACTTTCCACTCAAACATTTACACCTCCCCTGGCACCCTGCTGGTCGAGAGGCACCACTCCAACAGAGAGGCATCAAAAGGACATCAAAAACCTACTCTGTCAAAAATAGCCCCATCCACTCTTCCAAACATCTTTTTTAATGAACGTCTGTAAAAAGACAAGTGTGAAGCAAGTTCCCTGCAATGCATCATTACTTTAAAACCATTACAATCCCTCCCCTTTGGGGGAGGGATGTAAAATTAAATTTTTGAGAGAATGTGGCATGATGATACATTGCTTTGACAACTGAGGCATTTAGATATTCTGAATAGATTACTTCCTGATGTCTCTCAACAAACTGTGTGAAATCAAACTTAAAAATGAACAACAGCTAAGAAAAGGCTGCTGATTTTACCTGGAGACACCTCTGCCTCAGCAGACACAATGACAGGAGACAGCAAAGCAGCCATGGGATACCTATAATCGCTTCAGACTATGAATGTTAACTAATATTAACGTGTGGTGAAATTGTGTTTTCTAGTTTTCATCTTTCTTTTGAAAAATGTGTACAAACAAAAAAATAATAAAAGTTCCAATCACCTTGCTGCATAAATATGCATATGTTACTAAAAGTAAGAGTTCACACCTACCATCGATTAATAACCAGAATAACCCAGAAATGACCAGAAATACAATATGGTGGTCTTTGTTGGCTTTTTTTTTTTTTTTTTTTTTTTTTTTAGGGGTTTAGAAATTTGCTTCTAGAACTTTAGTTTTTTTTTTTTAACCAAAATATCTCGAACCTATAGCTGGTCAATAATATGAGTTACAAAACCCCCATTTCCCTTAGACGTTGGGTAGATTATAGAAAAGCATGGATGGTCAAAGGGGACTGAAAAGTCCCTAATATTGGTATGAATTGATGCATAGTCAGTACTAACCATTGAGTGACCTTTTTTTTTTTTTTTTGAAGGTATAAAAAGTTAAGATTTTTCAACAGCAATATCTCAGCTGAACCAGCAGCTCAAAAAAGGAACCAAATGCTTAGTTTCCACCTGAATTTTTACAAGACATTTTTGCATTGTTGCACAGGAAGAGCCCCTTCTTTAGCAGAAATGCACCCATCCATGCCTTTTACAAATGGATGCTCACAGACACATTCCTAAATATTCATGTTACTTGCTGGCTCGCATGACACTGCACTGCTAGCTCCACACTGCACTTCGTGCTACTTTTAAACCCCTTAACTCAGTTTGTGCAACTTTTAAATCCCATAAGCCTTGCCAATCTAAACTCAATGCTAAAATGTAAACAGCTACCCACATTGCCATAGGAAGGAATGTTATAACTCAGAGGCAGAGCTGCAGAAGTTAACCACTAGGCTAATTTTCCCAAGTGGCCCAGGGAAAAAAAAAAAAAAAAAAAGAGCATTTATTTAATAGCTCACAGTTTTAAAGCAAAGTTCCTTCTGTGCTTGGGGCTTGCAAGCCTCAAGTGAGATAGCTTAGACAGTCAGAAGTTTGCCTCAGAGTGTGGCAATTACTGTCTGTTTTTGAATTAGTAATACAGTGATGAATTGTAGGCGGTAAAATGTTAATGTGTCGTTGACTAAAATTTGCTGCTGAGGAGCAGCTGTGTTACTCAGTAATGAAGGAGCCAGAATATATAACATGTTTGTTAATGAATAATTCATTCATGATGAAATAAAGGAAAAAGTTTTGATGTCTGAATGTGAGTTTGGATGATCTGAGAAAAGAAAAAGGAAACTGTAAACTTTAAGCTTAACGTCGTAATTGCAATCTGACATCATTTGGGCTCAGATAATATCTTGACTTTAGTTTAAATATTTCTTATGTATGTCAAAAGCAATCAAGAGAAAAAAACGGTGACTTGTGTTAGTTTAGTTCACCAAATCCAATATATATAAGGTATTATAAGGACTTCCTTTAAATCTTCTGGTCTGCCCTCAGCCTGCTTGGATGAGGGCATTTTACCAGTTTTAAAAGAAAACCTCTGACTTGATGAGCCTGGTAATTTCCAGGTGTGCATCAGTACACCTGCAGCAGATACCTGCACCACCATGCTCCATGCTCTCAAGAGACCGGTTACACACTGCACAAATTGATTTGTTTGATTCATTATTGGCTTTAAACTTGACATTTTTCCTGTGACTTTAATAATGGAAGCAGAGAACACGTGATCTGTGGATTTGCACCAAGATACATTTGTGTTAGGGCGAATTTTAACAGAAGCAAACAGGTAAAAGAGATCATTGGTAAGTGGCAACATTACTGGTGGCATTGTGACTCCTCAGGTAGTTTATTTCCAAATTTATGTGAAAGTCCTCCAAAATAAGATGGAGCAGCAGTGAATTTTCTCAGAAGTGCAAACTGAAAGCCTTTCTCGATGTAAAGATGCCTTTGTGAAAAAGTGAACTTTACATGTAAACCTTTGTGTTCAAAGAGTCTACATATTTTATCATCCCAGGCATGTATGTATTTGTTTTATTAACAAATTCTGAATACGTAGTTTCTGCCAGTATGACAAACTTGATCAATCCCACAAGGCTTGAGCATTAACCTTTTAATTAAACTGCAGTTTTAGTTGCTCATTGAGATACATAAATTCTAATTAACAAGTAGAGCTGGAGATTATCTGATGTTTGTTAAACTGCATTGACTGTGCATCGATGGAGGCTTAATATATTTTACTGTAACTAGTGAGAGGAAATGCCTTCCTTTGCAATTAACTGGATGGGTAAGCAGCAACAAAATGATTTCCTTGTGGCATCAGGAGCATACTGAATGATTCAAGGATCATGCAAGATTTTTACTGAATAGTCCAATTCTTGATATCTGCAGTTAAAAAAAAACTGCAAAAACATTTGGCTCTGACAAATTAATCACCAGAAAGTCGCAAATTAGGATCATCCCATCCCTATAAGGATCAACATCTATCTTTACCTCATATATTTTTTATTGTAAGAAAATATAAGGTATGTTTTACTGTAGATTGGACCTTTCTTAACAGGTAGGGGTAATTAAAATAAATGTAACACTCTTTGGCAATTAAATAGACATCTACAAATAGAACAGTTCAAAGACCATAGTCTATAGTAATTTAGATATGAAAATCCCATTTTGTTCGAGCATAATATTTTTGCCACGATTGCCAAGCTATTATTTCAGTGGCAAATTGATTTTGTAATTACCGGAGAGTACCAAAATCAGTCTCAAGAGTCATTCCAAGCTGACTCACAAAGGCCCTTACCTTATTAGCCTCATCACAGGATCCCAAAGGCTTACAAAACGGCCTGGACTTTGGAATAGAAAACAAGGCTGACACAAAACAGTTGCCAAAACCATAGGTTTGGAAAAAAAAGCCAGCTAGATCACCAGCAAGGAGCTAATTAGCTTAGGCTAATTTGTAAATTACCTTTGGCTGGCATGAAACTGTCGGGCCAACCATCAAGCAACCTGCAGTTTTTAAAAATCCCTCAATGTCTGAAGTGTAAACTCATAATTCCTCGCTTCAGAAGGCCGATCTTGGAATGTGTCACTAATGGTACGAAGCCATGCCAGCACATGTCTGGCACAGCCTTTCTGCACATTTTGAAATTGAAGGATATGAAGCAACAGTTAATTCCCAAGATATTTCGTCATTGTCAAACTAATTGTTCTTCATCCATTCAAAAATGGATGTCTTTAAGTTTTGATGCTTCCAGGTTGACTCAACTAGGTTTAGTAAATAAAATTGAATATGGCATGTATTTGTAAAGCAGCAATGTTGATAAAAGCTAAGACATTGGTTAGCATTTATCAATCTCCATGAAAGCAGTACATTTCAATTGCTTTTGTTTTTGAAAAAAAGCTAAAATTATGCTAAAGTCTGTAAAGGGAGAGAAAGCAAAACTACTGGATAAAAATCCTCCATCTACTGTCTTTTTCCTCTCTGAGATTAATTCATTTGGCGTTTCCAGACAGCAAATGATGAATGACGAAGCATCTTTTCAGCTGCTCCTGGGTGTGTCCTGGAGTCTCATTTTAATGAGGCATACACAGAAAACAAAGAGGGTATCTAGGAGGCATAATGTTTAGATGTCCCAACCACCTCAGCTGAGTCCTTTCTATGTGGAGAAGCAGTGGCTTTCCTTTAAGCTTCCCCCAGATGACGAGGCTCCTCAGTTTCAGGCAAATTCTACTTTCTACAGTGATTAAAATGACTAAAGGACAATAAACTGAGATAAATGAAGCACCCCTTTTGAGACAAAGACTCACCGTCAAGGGTCTAATCTGACTATCGAAGGGTGAAAACATGGCCTCAGGTTTACAGTAGCTGATTCATCCTGCTACTGTAAGACGAATCAGCTACAATCTACTATGAATTGTTCGCTGAGAGCTATTGCCTGAAGACAGCCACAGTTGTGGACCTCGAGGCTCCTAAACCAGACTCCCTCTTCCCGACAACCAGACCTTGAAATGTTATTCATGATCATCACAAACAGGATCATGGCATCCAAACTGAACAGGTAAAAAGCTTTCCTTTTTGCCTAGAATGTGGTTGTTGCTCTTTCTTTAGACGTAGAACAAAGCAGAAGCCCCAACAAAATACCTTGAGGGAAACAATTGTAAGTATTTTACAGAACAACAAATCACATATCATGTTGCAGACAACCAGATTTGTTTTATAAACAACCAAATAGATATGCACTTGTAGACAACCAAATTCTAATCCTCTATTTGTAATTGAATAGCCGATTAAAGCGTTTTTGCCAAACGCATTTTTCCGTTTCTAGAGCCTTTAACTATCAAAATGTATATATATATTTTTTAACAACAGATTAATCAGAGTTGCCTCAGGATAAAAACAGGTATTTTCACACTTCAAAGCACAAGGTATCCAGACGTGGTTGGTCCAAACTCAAAATAGGTCAGTGAATTAACAGCATATAATCAAATGTATAGCTTCAACACCAAAGTGCATGCCCTCAATTGAAGTTTTTCTCCTGCTGATTTAAAGGAAATTACACAGCTGAATAACAGCTTGGGTTTTATGCTGCAAAAGTCAGCCTATACGTTTGACCGAAACCTTTTGAGTGAGCCCACTGTGTTTCATCTCGAATTAATTTCGCTTTAAAATTACTTGAAAATAGAGCAATTGTCAGGTGAAAATCTGAATCTAATTGGTAAAGCCAACATGGTTCACGATTCTAATGCCTCTGCTGCAGAGGCTTCTGCTGTGTTTGTTTGTGCTCTTGTCAGAGTGTGAAGAGGGCCATCCTGTATGAAAAAGCTGTTTTTTTTTGTTTTTTTTAAGATTGCCTGTCTGTTGATAATGGTAACGGTAATTAGTTTGTGATGGGTGAAGATGTTGATGAAGCAGATGATTAAGTTCTGCATGAACAAACAACAAACCAACACAAAACATGTTCATGTCTCATATTGGATTTACCATTGGGCGCCGCCAAAAATAAGGTCAATTATTAAAAAGACAATCATGGCATTAAGGGTCTAAGTAATTAATATTTTATTAAAACCTGACTTACTCTCTTGAAATTAAAAGGAATTATCTCTCGTTCTCGCTGCTTTACCTATTCTCATCAAGGTTTTGTTGCTCTCATCCTCTTGCTTTTAAACATCTTAGGGCAAAGAAAATCCTCCGATACTGGAAAGGATTAAATGCAAGGACGGTTGGATGATGCGTAATCTCTGCAGCAACACCAGGGTAAAATAGACAAAAAGGGATGAAGAGGAGACAAATGGTGCAAGTCAAAAACATGACACAGAGCTTCTGTAGTAGTTTTAAAACCTTATCCTCTAAATGTTTGAATTAGCTCACTTTTAAAAACTACTTGACGATCTTTGTGAAAGTTTCAGGACAAGTAAAAGTGAAGGTGAATCACAAGAAAGCTAGGGATAACACTTAAGTGAGCTTCATTTTCATATGCGCACACCACCTCTACATGTATTTGTGTGCATATTTTGGTACCAAGTACAGCACACAACAATATTTCCAGTAAATTAAAATGGTGTGTCGCGCTGATTCTTTTCCTTCGTAAATCATTACAATCTTTGTTTCTCGCTCTCGCTTTCGGTCTTCTCGTGAGATGCTATCTTGAACCTTCTAATCTGGTTAGCAGTCACAGTTGCGTATGCCCTTGGGAGGACATCGTCCTGTTGGCTGTCAGGACACATTGTTCCACCCATAAAGAAGAGGAGCTCAAAAGATTAAGGCTGCATTCACAGTGGTAAAAAGACTTCTAAATAGGCAGATAAAGGGATAAAGCAGAGACATCTGAGAAGTGTGAATACAAATGTTTGACTATTTAGAGTGTTTTTCCAATGCAGACATAGAGGGAAGAATATTGCAGGGACAGCTCCCTCTGGGATCTTTACTTTGGGATTCATCAAAAATACTTTCTTAGTTGTCTTTAGAATGTTGCCAATGTTGGTTGTTCAAAGAGAGTTCTCATGAAAAACTGAACATAACAACTGGGATTTTCATGGCATTTGATGAAAATGTAATGAAAAGGTTTTAGACTGGGTTTGGAAAAGCATCTACACATATCTTATTGTGATGTTGCATAATTAAAACACATTTGGAGCCATTATCTGTCCATTTGAATTCAAATTGTTCTTTCATATTATTTACCACAACATGGGAATCAAATTACAAGGCTTGTGAAAGTTGAAAATCCATAAAGGGTTGATGAAGTACTATAGACAGTCTCTCAATAATGTAGCTTAAAAATGATGTTTTTTTACATTTTGCTAGTTCACATTTGAATGTTAAGACAAATTAAAAAGACTTGTAAAGCAACAAAGAATTCTAATTTCATTTTTTGTTATGAAAACAGAACTTTTTATTTGTGCACTTATGGACAAGAAATTTGTCTGATGATAGTGCACAATGACAGGCAGGTGTGCATTTATGCAACGAGAATCAGGAGATAAAAAGAAGGTCTGGGACGGAAATTAAAATCTGATGCAATTAATTCTACTGAATGGAATTTTATTTTCTCATTAAGATTTTCTGTGGTTTTGATAAGAGGTATTGTGACGTTCATTCATCCTAGAGAGTTTATTTCCCTAACAATTATTCTTGTCGCGTTGACCACTGAATGCAGTTACTGAGCAACCAGTTATTTTGAGGTCTGAAACTTTAGAACCTTATCAAGTTCTGTTTTACCCCTCTAAGGGCAAACAGGCTCTATAAACAAGGATTTTATTTTTTTTTTTTTTTGTTTAATCCCCCCAAATTAATCAGCGCTTTAAACCTGAGAAAGGTTCAAACATTCGCTAGTTAGGAATATTTGAATAATTTATTGCGATAGAACCAAGCTCAGCAATTATGAAAATTCGGTTAGATTTAAAGTTCACAATGGAGGCGGTAAGTGGGCAGAAATTCTCAGAAAAAAACATGAACAAAGGGAATACAAATGAGAAATAAATAAGACAAAGACTGAGTTGGTAGGAAGACAGAAAAAAAAGAGCATTATGCATTTTGGAAAGCTCTAAAGATGTAAATAAGTTTGGGTCTTGATGACGCACGTTTTAGTTTCGTACAATGCAAAAAGTGATTTCCTTGGTTTAAAATGTACTTTTCCTACAAGGTGGGTGTTATTATATCACAGCTCAGAGAACATATTTGAACAACTACAAAGACTGTGTGTGTATGCGTGTGCGTGTGTGTGTGAGGTAACTTATGTTACACTTGTCTTGAGCCCTTTGTTCTCTTTGTGAAGTGTTGTATTGTGTTGATTTTAAATCTTCAACTCAAGTGAAACGATAGAAAAGATTGTATTAGACTGTCACAGCACAAGCACTCTCTAAACTGGGATTCTCTCTCCTTGATCACAACCTCAGTTCTGCATAATTCAAGATCAAGATGGGGACGGGCGCAGGCTGGGGGGTGTACTGACTGACTCGTACAAAGACGCAGGAAATTTCAGGAGACAAATTAAAAAATAGGGATAAAAGCCGATGCAGATAACTGCAGATTTGCTAAACTGGAACAATACTCTTAAAATAGATCCTTCACCACCTCAACAAAAGGCCATGTTTGTTAGGAGATTACTTTTTGAGTCGTTATTCGTCAACAAACTGTAAACAGGTCATAAATGTTGAAAATATGTCGCGTCATATATTTTTCGTAGTGCACTCTTGTTCATTTTAAATCATAAACAAAAAAAAATGACCAGTCAACATTTTGGAGAAAAAATGTGCACGCACATCACAGCTTGTTATTTTTGCACTCAGTTTGGTTTATTTAAGTTTATTTAAATCATAATAAATTCCTACTTGTGTTTCCAGCCTCAATGAGAGTGTTTATAACGGTAAGAGTTCAGATTTGCTCTGTAAAAGAGGAACAATGGAATATTCCCCTTGTTGAAAACTTCACCCAATTACAGCTACATTAAAGAGGAGAGACGTAAACAAAAATAATAAAAAGAGGTAAAGATGACAAGAGGTCGATAATATTGAAGAACCATGGAAATGGTGACAACATTCACTATAACAACGACAAAACATAAAGTGACATTCTATTTGATGGTCGCGTTGTGGCCTAAACAAGGTGAAACTGCTGACTTGGCAGCTGTCCAGCACACAGTTGCTGACAGACTCAGCCACAAAAGGTTATTGCTAAAGAAACTGGCTGATCTCGAGGTGCTGAATCTAAGCAAGGTAATGAAAAGCTCAGTGGGAGAAAAAAAACAAAAAACTTTGCACAAGCAAATGGGACAACGGCAGCCTTGAAAGCATTTTTAAGGCAAAGCCCATTCTAGAGTTTGGACTGCTGCTCCAGTTAGTACCACAAGTAAACACAGAGACACCCAGAATCAAAGTTAGAGCTGTAGCAGTCGTTGTATTAAGCCACTGTCGTGCCATTAGAGGAC
This sequence comes from Poecilia latipinna, assembly GCF_001443285.1. Classification (NCBI taxonomy): domain Eukaryota; kingdom Metazoa; phylum Chordata; class Actinopteri; order Cyprinodontiformes; family Poeciliidae; genus Poecilia; species Poecilia latipinna. The sequence continues at coordinate 308,474 of NW_015112629.1, forward strand.
GTCAAAAGCATCTGGGGAATGCAGAGAAAGGAAATACGCTGTTGTTTAGTGAAACGGATGAACTATTTGCCAATATTTATACGAATTTATTGAGATGCACCTTCCTGCATGTTCATGTTTTATGGAAAGGTTAAGGAGGATGAAAAGTTCCTCAGGAACTCCAGAGCAGTCTCTGAAAGCAAAAACTGAAGTGGGGCAGATGAGGGAGGAGACCATATACACTTCCTGAGATTATTTAAGAATTGACCTGATTTGCACCCTACTGCAGTGGTCCCCAGCCTTTTTATGACCACGGACCGATCAAGACTTGGAAAAAATTAAAAAGCAATAATATTAAATCCATTTAAAATAATTTATTTGTTTCTGAAAACTCTTAGGGGCTGGCATCGGGGATGAGTAGCGTAATCTTTAGAATTATACAGCATCTCAATCCGTTTAGGTGAACAGGTTCCTACTTTGCTTTGCTGAATGATTTCACAGCCTGCTGAATATCTTTATATTAGTGTTAAGGACTTCACAGTAAAGCAATTTTATGACAGCAGCACTTCTCCTGACAGCTTTGGAAACTTTCAAACTGTGAAATGAAATGAAATAAAATAAGCAATTTGGAACACAAAGCCCCCTGGCCACACTGAGATTCAGAAATCTGAAATATGCAGATAATCAAGCATTTGTTTGTTTGCTAAGTTGTAAATAGAATCCGCAAAACCACAGCTCACTAAAAACCTGAGTATGTTATGCTCGGTTGTTTCCTTTAGGCTATTACTGACTTAATGTGTTTTCATCCATTTTTTCATCTTTTCTGTCCTCCTCTTCTCTGAACATCACCACAAGATTCTTCCTGACAGAGGGCGGTGTAACTGAGTCACCTTTGTAGAAAGCGTTCCTCACACACACCTTTCAGTTCTGCCCACAAAATGAACAGCAGACTTGAGGTTTGCGTCGTCCAAACGGCGACTTTGTTGGCTTTGTAACTTATTTGGCATCAGGCTTATGGTCATTATCACTATGGAAGACCCATTTATATTCACGTTGTAGCTTCCCAGTTGACCCCTTGAAATATTGCATCATTATTTCATGCATTGATCTTTATTTGTGATGCCATCTATTTTATAAAGTGCAGGAGTCCCTCCTGCAGAAAAACACCCACACAACACAATGTTGCCACTCCCATAGTTCACAGTTGGGATGGTTTTATTCAGACTTGCAAAATTCCCTCTTTTTTCTAAATATCCACTGATGGTTACATATTTATTTTACTTCCAGCAGATTGCAGGATTCTCAGTAAAATATAGAACATTTTCAATTCCTGTGGCCTCAAACGGCCTTCTCCTTTCTGACATTTGTGATGGCTGGACATTTCCATGGTGTTTATACTCGTTCATCACAGTTTGAAGTAGCTCTCTTCTTGATGTATTTACACATTTCGTTTGAATTTTTTCTTTTCCAAAAATATAATGCCAAAACCAAAAAAAAAAAAAACCTAAATCAAAGCAATATAGAAATGTATTTAGAATGAAGTGTTGATGATTTTAGGGATCTAAGATAAGTCTTTTTTTGTCAAAAGCCTGAAAAAGTATTGCAGAGTGCAAAAATACAATGAAAATGTCTGCCACTTTACCTCTGCAAAGATATTTATTGCTGATTGCTCTTATGAAAATCTCATTCTCAGAGGTAAAAAAGTAGAGTATATATTAAATCTTGAGCACATTTTTACCTGGAGAGTAAACACTGATATATGAGGTTGATATTTATAGCTCTCTGACATTTTGCAAAAAAAAAAAAAAAAAAAAAAACTTATAATTTTGATAACTTATTCTTTAGTTCAGCCAGAGTGAATGTGTGTTTGATAGGGAAAATAATTTAAAATTGCTTGTGTCACCTTATCACCTATGTTAATTTTGGTGAATTATGTGTGCGGGGGTCTTTCAAGTGAACCCAAATTTTAAAACCGGTGCCAAGCTGCTGACAAAATTTACCCATGATTTACAGTGTTAGACAGCAGGGAAGACTCCAGAAGCTAAGCAAGAGGAGGGGATGTGAAGATCATCAAGGACACCTCTGGAGGAAGGAGGAGAAGGATGTGATGAAGATGAAAGAGGAAAAGGAAGAGGCTGCCATGTAGTAGGAAGGAGGCGTCTATTTTGCAAGTAAACAGAACAAGATCTGCTGCATCGAATAAACATGCTCCAGTGTGCAAGAAGACCTAAAAACCAGCAACATCACAGGTCCGTGGTATCTACAGAATGTCAGCAAAAAGAGGACTGTGAAAAAAAATCAAAATCTCAGTCAAGGCATCCAAAGCATCTGAGCAAATCTTAAAGAGCAGTAACCATGAGGATTTTTCCAATTTGACTGTAGAGAAGATAAAGAGTTTGTTTACTGATTTGCAGGGAAGATAGATCCAGTTCCTTATCCTCAGTGTTCAGCGTCTGCATCTAAAAAAAGTCGATCCTCTTGAGAGGCTGGCTGGAAACAGCCATCATTGCTCCCAAGGCAAGAATAAAGTAAGTAGCACAGCATCAAGGCAGCAAACAGGAGATTGCTATTTGTAGAACTCTACTTTATTTTCAGTGTGAGTTAATTTTCCAATGAGCTGTCGAGCTTGTACTGCTACACACTTCTAAGGTCATTGACAAAGCAAAGGAACGAGTTTCCTCTGAAATTTATATAATTATCAAAAGTTTGCCTCTGACATCCACAAATATTTGCGATTATGAGTATATATTTTATGTTATTTTTCTTTGTCTTCTCTTCTTCCATCAAGTTGATTTCAAAGTGTCAAACTCTAATCCCTCCATGCAATAACATTATATCAATTCAACTTTAAAGAGACTGACTACTAAAATAGAAATGCGATGTTTATTTGTGGGAACTCTAAAAATACTTTTCTCAACTAAAATATGTGGTAGTCCTACAATGCTGTTGTCATTGATGTCAGAAACTAACTCAGTATGTAATGTTTATTAACTATTTACTTACTGGAAACAAGTAAAGTAGAACGTCATTGGAGTTAAATGGCAATTTTAGATCTTAACACATTAGACTCAAACTTTAGTCTTAAGGGAGCTAATGTCAGTATATGCAGTGGTATGCAGTACATAATAAGAAGTCAAAATTAATAAGGCATTAATGTTCCACTGTAAAAACACAGGCTGTAGCACTTTGCTGCAACCCACACTCCTAAAAACAAAATCATATTTTTACCAATGCTTGTGCGTGAGTATTGGGGTTTGCGTGTGATGCTAAATCAGGCCTCTGAATTCCTATTGAAGTCTGTGAATAACTTTTATTAAATATTGTATGTATTTAATATGAAATCAAAGAAAATCTCTGTATTTACAGTTTCTTTTTTACAGTGTGGTTCCTGCACATGGTCAGAAAGAATACGATAGTGCCCAAATAATTGTTATGTTCTTGTTCTTTTGGGTTGTCTTAAAATTCTTCAGTATGTCTGCTGACATGAATTAAAAATGACAGACTGTAGATAAAATTGATCCCTGGAATATAACCCTTTCAAAGCTGTTTCGACACTGAACTTAATATTTAACATGTGCTGTGCTTCCTCTGCATTATTTATCCCATCAGAAGAACAGAATGGGAGCAAACACGATTTGAAAATATAATACATTTTGAATTGTGGATTTAGGGTGGATCTGTGCAGAATCCAAATGTTGGAAATACTTCCACATTGTAGGAAAGTTACTAGACAGAACGTAACTGAAATGTATCATTTTAAATTTTTTTAAACTAGTGATATAAATCATTACCATCTGCTCTGAACTAAATAGTGACAATCTGTTTTGTTTGTGTCGTGAAATGGCAAACGCTAGAACTTTGCTTTCCTCAATGTTTTAAGTAAAGTTCGAAATAAAGTACTTCAACTCTTTAACTTTCATGACATTAGTCCCATGGGCTGCTGCAGGATTTTATTTTTTTATTTTTTATTTTTTTATCTGAAACCCAAAGGTGACAACAGCGAGGCAACCTGCCAACCATTTCTTTCTATTTTCAGCTGCTCTATTGAAAAACGTCCAGATAACGGGGCTGTTGGGAGGATATCAGCTGCACGATCCCGTGAATTCATACGGTAGAGAGAGGACATAAAATGAAAATAAAAGCACCAGAGGAAAGTGGTGATGGCAGACAACCGAGCATGAAAGGAAAGTGCTCAGAGGTCTTTATCACCGCAGAGAAAAGACTGAAGAAGAATGTTCTGCAAGTTGTCTTTGATCCCATATCGAAACAGGAATTATTTGACCTTTTAATATGACTGGGAGAAAAGGAAGCCAGTTGTTTCTCAACGTGTAGTTTTGACTATTTACGCACTTCCACAAGGTTTGAGTGATGGGCTCAATTTGTTGTTAGATTCTAACAAAATATCTGAGTTTCACGGTGAATATGGACATAATTTGAATAAAAGAGTTATCACCTTCCTGTGACAAAAGCAACAAAAGAAAAAGAAGGGAGCTCGGCAGAGTTTCATTTGGCTGCCCACTTGCAGATAAGGCCATCAGCCACAACGATACAATTTTGTGTAATTGTTGGCTGATTTTTGCACTTTCAAAAAATAAATTTTAATAGTGATAATAGTTAACACTGAACCAGACGCAACTAAATCTATAAGCAGATCAGGTCACAAACATGTCAGTCAGTTTATGTAATAGTTTGGATAAAGAGATTTAGAATCTGGAAAGGTTTAAATAAGTGACAGAAATTGGTTATTTCACTAAGTTAATGAACTCAAATCTTTAAAAGAAAACAAAGCAATAAAAAAAAAAACAAGAATTCAAATGCTTCCTGATAACACTATCCCATGGCTGGCTTTTTATGTGAAAGAATCAGTACTGTGAGTTCTAATTCTAAACATCTTCTCCTCCTCGTATCATTTGTTCAGCAGCTAACCAACAATCCTTTAAAACTATTTTTATTGGGGGTTTTCAGTTCTGCATATGAACTGAGTCATGTGACAATGAATCCCCTGAGGAACCTGCATTTAGTTTCATGGTAAATGCTGGTTTCATGCTCATTGTGCCCCTCTTCTCATCACCAGCTGCCAGAGTCACGTTTCAAATGAAGGACCATACACACATATGAAACGAGCTTGTAAATCCAGCCAGTTGATTATGTTTTTGAAATATGAAACCGACTCAGTGCCATTTATCACTGATTTGAAAATCCAGGTGCAGTTTTAATCACGTCTCATCTCACTTTCTTGCCAGGAAAAAAAGTGACACTTGTACAAGTTTCCTTCAAATACTTGGCAGATACCAAAGAAGGAGAATTGTCCTCTGATTTAAGTTCCTGGGTCTCGATGCAACTCCGATCCTTTCTTCTCAGTTTGACCTGTTCAGGGACCCACAATCACTGCTTCTGCTCAGAAAGCATCCTTTTAAAATCCACTTTTGTACCTGATTCTTTTCATTCAATGTCATTACTGCTGACTAAGCTTGTTGCTCAAACCCCCACCTAGAGACATTGCTACAAAATACTTAAAAACAAAATTATTTTAAAAACTGATTTTAAAAACTAGAACATGGAGCAAGCTATATAACTACTCCAGCTATTTAAATCAGTCATTTTTTTTTAATTTGTATTGCTTTTCATAATTCTTTTTTTTCCAGATGAACCTATCTTTTATTAAATGTCTGCAGCCACACTGTTATTCCTGCTCAGAGTCAGATTTTGCTAACATAGAGAGTGATATTACATTTCCATTTATTAATTCAAAGTATTCACTTGGACACATCCAGGGCAGCTGTTGTTCCTAAATATAAACTCTTGTGCACATGATAATTGCTTGTCCTGCATTACCGTGATATGTTTTGATTAGTGCAAAATTATACCTCGTGTAATTTCAAATTAAGTTTGATTTGAAATTAATAAAAAAAAAGTTCGCATGTCAGTGTGTGTGTGTGTGTTTGTAAACGTGTGTGAGCGTTAAAAAAAAAAGCCTTCCAGCTACAAGTGAAGCCGGCTCACAACGTAAGACCGGTTATCTGTAATTATTTTGTTCTATTTTGAGTGCTTATTTGAATTAATTAAAAAAAGTGTCATTAATTTTGACAAGGTCTCTGCTGACTTCAGCTCAAAGACTTATCTCAGCGCATTTTAGACTATAAATCTAAAAAGAAAAAAAAAGATAGCAACTGAGGAAGGATTTCCCCTGGGCATTTTAACAGTGGTCCACAGCTGTGAAAATTAACACTTGTCAGAAAGCTACAAAGGCGGAACAATCTTTGTAGATACAAAACTTATGAAAAACTACCTTGGGAGCAGTGTGACGCAGGACAGTATCTGAAAAAAGTGACAGACAACCTTTAAAAATGTATTTTGATGCCTCACAGCATCGCTCAGACACTGCTAAAACAGAGCATTAGCGGCTGTAATTACATTGAGGTGTGCTTTTGTACAAATTTCCATAATAAACACATTAGCTTTATGAATTGTCAACACAGTATTATTGCCTGAAATGACAAATACTCATATAAGAGAGAAAACCCCTTTCCTCTACTATAAAAGTACATAAAATAGAGGCTTGAGGTTGCAGCAATATCAAAAAGTTTAAGGAGTGGCAACACTATTTAAATGAAATCGTTTTACAAATAGAACCTGTAAAGACATTTAATAACACAGTGGTTTAATATGAAAAAGATAAATAGCTATCTCTGCCTAAAATGAAGGATTTTCTGTTAGAAACTAAACATGTTGGCTTCTTCCATCTTTCCACTTTTTCCTGAGGTAGAGCACTCTAACCCAGAGAAACGGGTTTGGCCTGCTCTCCTGCTGTGCCTCTTAGAAAGGTGCACTCAGAAAGTTGGCACGATAAGAGCCAACTGATAGAACTGCACTAAAGTAAGAGGCTTTTTCATTCGTCTGCTGTGCCTGTGTTTCATGTGACCATATGTGCAGCCTTTCTACTCTTGGTTGGAGATGTTTCAGGCTAAAAGCCCCCTCTTGGCACACAGGGTCTTTTTGTTGCTACCTGCCAGGGACACAATTAGACAACAAAACATGGCACATGGCTGCAGACAGGTGACAGAACAGTTGTTTTCAGTTTATAAAGATGGACAAAAACAAAAAAATAAATAAATAAAATAAAATAAATCTTATTTTAAATTAACCCTCAGACAATTTGTCATTTTAGTACAACATAATACATTAAATGAAAGCATCCTTACAAAATGTATTAGCACTAATCTATTTTACTTTTGAGCATTCTTCTAAATATAGGTGGTTTTTCTGCACCAAAATATACTTAGAAACTATCTTCACAGTTATGTAAGATCATATCGATTGAAATATTAGGTGTTTTGGCTCATTTGTCCCATAACCAATACAATTAGAACAGCACAAATCAAAAAAAAAAAAAAAAAAAAACACTCCAGGGTACAAATTAGCCAGAGTTACTCTGAAACAAACCTTAACAATGAGATTTCTTCATAGAAAGTTCTAATGATTTTTTCTCCGCAGGGCCTGCGCTCGGAAAAGACAACTTTGAGTCAGAAGGGGGAGCGAGTGACAGGCATGTGCGGGCCCAAAATGTCACTATCAGGAAAGGAGAAAATGAGCCAATTAGAGAAAACCTGCCCAAAGGCAAATGACCTCCAATCAAATGATAGTTTAAAGGTTATTTAAAGTTCATAGGAACACGCCCCTGGAGGTGAAAAAGTGTCCGAGCTGCTTGGTGCTCAGGGCTTGTTAGTTACAAGTTAGTTACAACTGCCTTGAAAATGGATGAGACGTGCGATCAGGCTTACTGATTTTGGTAATGTTTTGCAAGTAAAATAGATCTTTGGAAAGTTTTTTTTTGTTTGATTGTTTTGTTATTTACAATTTTTTTTATGTTGGTGTTGTTTATTCACAGCTTTTTCAGTGATTTATTCATTTTATTATATTAATTTGTTTTTTTTTCTGTTTTTTACCTTGATAGTTCATGTTTTTCCCTTTCTGTGTTTGTTTACTTGTTCTATTATTTAACGCATGGTGGCTACATTTTGACATAGTTATTCATATGTAAATGCTAAATTTAAGTGGTATAGCAGTAAGATAAAGCTAAAGCTTCACATAGGACACTTAGTCTTCCTGGTGCTTTTTATATATTTTTAAATTTAATGTTTATTTCAAAGATAAATTAAAATAGGTAATAGTCATGATTTGGCTTAAAGCAGATCCTAAAACTGATGCATCTTTCAAATTTGTGATTACAAAACCCAGATAAAAAAGTTATGAAACAAGCAAACTAATTCTGCCTCAAATGTAAACGTTTCAGGAGACTGTGTGAGATGTGCTTTGGTTACATTACTTGCAACCACACACTTTCAGTGGTAAGAATGGCAACTTAAAGTTTCACATTTGTGGTTTTTAACTTTTAAAAAAAAATAAAAACTAACTAAATAAATAAATAAAAGTCTGACTAAGAATTTAAAGGACTTAGCTAAATATATATTTGTAAAATATGCCAAACAGAATTATGAGGGGCGGGGGGGAAAGATGATGAAACCCAAACTGTCAGACTGCTGACAGGAACATCTACCAGCAAGTTGTTATAAATGGAGCCCACAGATGGAGAACAAATGACACCAGATGTTTGCTGCTAGTGTGGCTAGCGAGAGCTGTCCACGCCCAGCAATGCTTTCCTTTAGGAGAGACAAAAATCTTCTTCGCTCTGCATTAAAAGTCTTTTGTCAGTGCATAGACTTAAAACAGTTCCAGACTTTCCACAGGATGGTACAGAATAAATTGTTATAGTTTCCCATCCATTTTCTGTACACCCTTGTCCCTTAGTGGGGTCAAGAGGGTTTCTGGTGCCTATCTCCAGCTAACGTTCCAGGCGAGAGGCGGGGTTCACCCTGGACAGGTCGCCAGTCTGTCGCAGGGCAACACAGAGACACACAACCATGCACACACACACTCACACCTAGGGAGAATTTGGAGAGGCCAATTAATCTAACAGTAATCTTCCAGTTACTGCACGTAAGCCAACTTCAGCATGTCAGCTTAAATTGATCAGTCCACCTGTGTTTTTCACAGATTAACGCCTCCTTATTTTTTGCTCCTCTATTTTTTTCCTCACGATTCCTGCACTTCTCTGGCATGCTTGCTCAGCTTTACCCAGCGTCCCTTCATTTGCCGTCAATCATCTCATTTGACACACAACTCTCTCAGCCGCTTATTCTGCTGTGCCACTGCACTTCTTCTCACTTCTCATTTATCTTTTCGACCACGTTTTGCATTTCCAGCCTATTCCCTTCTCATCTCAACCCTTTGCTGGAAATCCATCACCGTCGCCACTCGTCTTTAACACCTACACTAAAATTAAACAGTAAAGTCCATTTCTGTCTTCATGTCTGGAAACCAAGATACCTGAGGGCATGTATTTCTCTGAAGAAATGGCAAAGGAGAGAAGCTTCCTCTTTGTATGTTTGTGTTAGAGGAGTAGGATCAATTTGTACATCACAGCTGAATCAACTTGATTTAATATCAGACCACAGTGCAGCAGGACAACAGAACACACAAGATCAAAAGGGGACATATTTCAGGGCTTTATTAGATCTTAAATTTCAGACTTCTTATAAAATCAACTTTTATTAAATCCTGCTGTGTGTTTTGTTTTTGTTTTTTAAATTGTACTTCCTTGGAAGATAGTGCTCCTCTACTGACCTTGTACTTAATTGATGCTTCTCATCGGCAGAGTGAGCATTTCGAGTGAAGGGTCTCTAAGCGGTGGGAGTTTTTACACATAAGTTGACATCCAGAACATTTTCTTATTGCTTTAGGTTTTAAATCTCCTTATTGAAATCTCCAGCATTCTTAGTATAAATGTTTTAAACAACAATTGCTTTGATCCAAGTGATTTCATGCTGCTATTACTTCAGCACATTGGGTTGGTAGCCATTTGCACATATCTCAAAAAAGTGCAATAAAGGTTTTATGCACACAAAATTCAAAATCTGCATTTTTTTTTTTTGTACTGAAACGCTTGAGCTAATCACATCAAGACAGAAACCTTCAGATGTTTGTGTATGATGATGTATGATCTCTGAATCTTTTGGTATTATGATAGCCTTATTTAGGTCATTTGTAATTTTGTATTTTTTTTCATCGCAACCTTGTTTATTAATCAACTAACTTCTCTGTGGTAGTTTTCATGTTGACTTTATTCATCCTCCTTAATGTTCAAGACAGATTCCACCACTTCATAGCTGATTTTTTGGAAGCGTTCTTCAGAGATTTCCCTCTGATTTTTCTGTGATAAATGTAGGAAAAAACATTTTCTTTGCATATGAAAGGTTTGAAGAAACTGCCATTTTAGTGGCTGGCACTAAATCAAAAAGCATTATAGAGCATAGAATGAACAGACACTTGTCACAATGAGCTAACTTTTATTTACAACTTACAGGTGCAGGACCAATGAATGCAAAGCTTGTTTAACTTCCTTTACTGTGTTGGTCTTTTAAAGCCAGTCACTGTAATTACTATATTTCCATTTTATCTTCATCTCCTTTCACCCTCCCATCTGTCTTATGTGTCTTGCAGCATAACTTTGTTTTTGTTTGTTCTTAATGACCTGCAAAAGAGTTAGCAAAGCAAAATGCTACGAATCACTGATTTCAGCTACGTAGCTCACATTTTAAGTTGTAGAATGTACTAAAACATTCGTAGTTGTAGATCACAGTCAAAAATGATTCAAAAGACCACCAAGGGCCTTGTGAAGAGTGAAACGGACAGATGGGAGTTTATGATTGAACATAATGCCAATGCACCAGCATAACATAAAAGAATGATCTGCAGGCTTGGCAGACCTCAACAGTTGGACTGCTTTCAACATGGAAAAAGACATGCTCATCACGATAGGGTACATTTACAACTACAATCAAAAACAGCCAGGAGCTTTAAAAGTTTTAAGGATTATAAGAAAGTAAATTATGACAGAAAACGTCCTTTTGTATGTAAAATTGTATAATAGTTTAATGTAAATTAAAAAAAACAACAAAAAAAAAAACAGGACACATATGCTCCGAAACGATAAAGATTTCATCTGTCAATACACAACTTCATACTATGATTAAGTTTGTTTTCACTGTTTTTTTTTTTTTTCTTTGGTGAACCTCATTAATGAAAATCTTCCTTTGCAATTTCCAAGCAACGTGTTTCATGCGATGCCTTGATCTTTTCCTCATTTTGTCAGGTTCTGACCACAAACCTTTGATTATTTCTGTCAAGTTCGTCTAAACAAAATGCTTCCCCCCCCAACATCATGCTACCACCAACCCAGAGCTGACGCTCCGTGTTAGTTTCAAACATGACATTTTATAAGTAGGTCAAGATTTCAATTAAAAATATTAGTGCACAACTTTTTTCTTTCTTTAGTCTTCAAGATAATGTTTGTTGGCCAATGTTTTCCACTGAACCTCTGAGGCCGTCACAGAATAACCATTTAAATTTGGTGACTTCCGAAGGCAGTTTCAATAGATTTTATTTACTCAGGGCCATTGTCTTTGGAATTTGGACTTTTATTTGAAAAAGTATGTCGAAGTATGTTGCAATGGGAACATGACAAATGTGAAAAACATTCAAAGGTTATGAATACATTTTCAAAGCAATCTAAGTGGTTGTCAATTCCTACCTGTGAGATAGGAAAAGCCTTCAGACATCCCCTATAATCACCTATAACACAAAGACTAACAACCTGTTGCAGTTGGACAGCTGCATTCGATTTGATAGACACCATCATGAATACCTGAAAAATCAAAGATGACTGATACTGTCACATTTTTATGGGACTGTTCAAAGGAGACAGGTAGCGGGATAAGTTATTTCAGAGGGAAAAAAAAAAACATTTAATAAAAAAAGGTAAACCTAATACACACATCCGAGTACATTTTAAATCACGGCCATGTCTAAGTATTTCCTGACAATGATGTCTCACAAATTTAAGACAAAACAGATTAAGCAACATACAGAACTCCTTACAAGACTTTAAATAGTTCAGATATTTGTAACTATTTCTTTTTTTTTGCACCAGGATGATAACTTTTAAAATAAACATTATGACTCTGTTAGACATAAGGTGGAGCTCAAGGAGATTGAAGCAACTGAAAATCACCCACTGGTTTTCTGTAGTTAAGTGAAGCCAGTCAACTTACTTCAGTCATTTCTCCTCTGCAGGAATCAGAGAGTGAAGACACCTGCCAGGCTCCATCCAACAAAATGCCTGGGCTGCTAATGCTACAAACTATGTCCCACGGATTTATTTTCACAGTCATGATGCCATGCTACCACATTTAACACATCAAACATTTTTGGAAAATTAGACTTTAGAACAGCAGGTGTGTTTTTATTTTGCCAAATTCTGCACCAGAAAGCATCCCCCCACGGCGTTCACCATCGGCAGGGTGCAGCATGGTTGCCAATTCAGATCACAAACAATTGTAAATGGCCTCTGCATAATGAACTCAATAACAAGTGAGGTCAGCCCAGCACTAAAACCAACAGGAGGAGCAGGTTTAATGTTTAATGGATGTCTTTTAGCACTGGAAAGCTCTGTGACTGAACTACTGTGAATACGTATGAAGCAAAAAAAAGAAACAAAAAAACAACAACAACCAATAAATAGCATATGTATATAAAAGAATAAATGACATGAAAAAGGTAAGCTTTTGCGGTTCCTTTATGGTAAAACTAAGGAATCAGGTACAGCTGCTGAGGATTTTTCAATGGTCTTATATTCTGTTTTTAGTAAAATGCTTAAAACTTAAATGATCAGATTACTTGCAATCAGCTGCAGTTGTTTTGTTCCTGAAGTAAAAGTTGCTGCAGCGAGATTGAGGATTCCTCCAGTCCCGTTTCCTCCAGCTGATTGCACTGATTTTATGGGGTGTGTGTGTGAAACAGGCTGTGCTTTGACGGAGGCAAAAATCTAAATACCATGAACTTTGAGGATGACTTGAAGTTCCACACACTCCACCCGTGTTTCACCGGTGACTCGCAGCATCAAGCTGTGCCGTGGCTTCAGCATGCTAATGCATTGTTTGTTGGTTTGAAATTGATTTTTGGAAAGAGCACGGTATCGCTTTCTGAGCACAGGAAATTAAGATTTAAAGTTTGCTGTGTTCAGCCTCTGTGGTACACTTCTGTAATGTCTGATGGGATTCATTTCTCTGCCAGATAGATACAAACACTGAAGAGGTAAAAGGAAGGGAAGTACAAAACTACTATGCAGCTAAGTATAGTACTATACATTAAGAAATTAGTGCTATTTATCTCAAGTGAAACTATTTTTCTTATGATCCTTGGATATTTGGGGTTTTTTTTGTGTCTTGGTCATTTTCTCTATCTTTGTGTTAGTTTGTCTCCCTCTCTCAGTTTCCCTGCTTCCTTCTGCCACAGCTGCACCACATCTGTGATTAGCTCAATTAGTCCCTTTTCCATTTCCCGCCAGTTTTTAAGCGTCTGGTTTTCACTTGTTCCTTTCTGGAGTCTCTGTGACATTTATGCTGGTTCATTGTGACAGCTCTTTTGTTTTCTTGTTAAAACTTTCCACCTTACCTTCTGCCTGCAAAACATGGCAAATTTACTGTGAAAATTAAGGTTTAATTAAGTTAAGAAGATTATATTTACTTGAACCTTGGGAAGGTCCTGGAAAGTATTACATTTAAGAGATTTCCAGTTCTCCATGAGAGAGGAAAATTATTTGCATTTCCAGATCACATTGTCCAAAATGTCACCCATCCATTTAATGTTGCTCGGTTCAATATTTCTGTTTTGCCTGCTCTCCATATTACTAACATCAAACTATAAATTTACATGAGCTGGTAGTTCATTTATGCTTCAAATCTATGCTTAGCTGTTGTACTTTGAGTGTAAATTTTATATACAGTGGGGGGAAAAAAGCACATGCAATTAAAAAGCAAGGACTAAGTGCTTGAAAAAAAAAGTGCAGTGCATTTAGATGAAGAACACTCAAAAACAGCAAATGCTGATAGTGTTCCTGTAGGAAAGCTTTTAAGCTCATTAATGGCCGCATACGATGGAACGAGAGTCAACCTGTAGATTGACCTTTCAGCTGATGCGATAATCAGAATGCATCTGTGCAGCAACAGCCCTCCTACAGAGTAATTGAAAGTGATTGGGAAATTAAGCTTTTCCTATATTGACATTGCATTTTTGAAAGGTCTGTGTAGATTCACAGAAGGTGTCTTCCATGAAAATTACTCATCTAAAATGCTTGAATCGCCTAAGTTTGTTTGCATTACGGAAAAAATAATAAAAGAGATAAATTGTCAACCTTTATTTGCATTGAAATTCAAGGAGCTGTCCTTTGCGTGTTGACAAAATGACCTTTAATAGTGGGATCACGGTCAATTTATTTTCAAATCTTTTAAAGGAAACAAATGGCGTGCCTATCATCCAGCCTCCTCAAACAAAATATAATGATGCAGTAGATTTAAAATGAAATAAACATTTTCATTTACTTACTGTGAATGTTTGAAGGCATCTTTTTGGAGGACATTCTTGTCCTTTGCACCACAGTGTGGGGACTTTTAAGCTCTTTCAGTAACACTCAAACACACTCAGAGTCAAAGCTTAGAAGTGAACAACTCCATAAATCCTTCATCCCAGTAGATAATATACAATATCATAAGAAGTACTGGTAATACACTGTGTATTGTCGGTTTCACTATCCCCTGCACAGTATAATAATCGTGGCAATATTTCATATTTGTTATTGTTTATATTTGCAATTATGCAATTAACAGAACAATTCTTGCTCTACATTGGATGAAGAGCAGCTGTGCTAATCCATGTCCAGTTCTCAACATAGATTGTGAACTGGATTTTGATATTTTGGTCACATTTATGAGTGGGCTAGTTTAACAACTGAATGCATCTTTACAGCATCATGCTGCCATCACCAGTCTCCATGGTGACACTGATCGTCTCACCATGGAGAGATGATCAGTGTTAGTTTTCTAATACATTTGGGATTTTGCATGCGGACCAAAGAACCTAAACGTTAGGCTAATCTAATTGGATCTGATCTAATTCTGTCACGTTTGCTGTGCGTGTTGATTGGCTCGTGGCAAACTGTAAATGAGTTTTCATGCAAAATTGCTTTTTTCCTGCTATCCTGCCATAAAAGGCCATCTATGTGGAGTGCGTGACTCCTTCCTTTTCAACAGATTCTTCTGTGGATTTTTGTTGGTACCATGGAAAGCCCTTTGGTTACTAACTTGATTACAACTTCTCTTGTCCATGCTGTCAGTTTAGTTGCACATCCATAAATGTAACTGAGAAAGATATGAATAAATAGGAGACAGAAATGGTTAAAAAAAAAAAATAAATAAATAAATAAAAAAATACCAGCCTTAAAGAAGAAGAATCCCAAAATTGCTTGATTCATCTGTTACCTTAACATAAGTGATTCACCTCAAGGCCTACTTTCTATCAGCATCTGTTCCTTTCAATCTCTTAACAGAAGATTTAAAGGTTAAACTTGAATAAGTAATGCCATGACAAAATCTGAACTAAAAGCCACCCGAGAAAAATAATAATAAAAAAAAAACACATAAGCAAGTAATGATTTAAAATCTAGGGAACAACTGGTATAAAATAGCTCAGTATGTCATGTTTTTTTTTTTTTTTTTTTAGCACGGAAGCAAATCTGATTGGCTGAACAACCTGTCTACTTTTATACCTGATGGAGTTTAGAATACCATCTTGAGATATTGTTTTCATAGAGAAAATAACTCCCCCATCACATCTGCCAGTTTCTCTTTGATTTGATATGCTTAGCAACTTAAAGTTTCTTTCATAAGTGAGCGTGTGTGTCTTGATTTTGGCTACATACTGGTTATCAGTCCAGGGTGTACCTCAACGTTTGCCCATTCACTCTGGGAATTGAATCAACAGTAACAAATGAGTCAGGGATTAATCATATCAGAGAAATAAGCAAGATTATATTGCACATGAAAAATGACTGACAAAAAACAATGCATGGGCACCACTCAATGTTTTCCTGCTTTTAACTAATTAAGTATGACTAAGAAATAAACAGCTCTAAGTTATTATATTTTCATGATGTACAACATCTCGCCTCTCAAAATGCAACACCCGCCCAGCTGTCCCTGCTTTCCAGAAATCATTTCTGTAATTGCTAAAGCCTCCACTCCTCTTTTTAATTTCTTCAAGTGCATTCACTAGTTTACTACTCGCTCGTAGCATTTCTCCCTTGGACCATTTCTCCCACCCGCTAGATTGCAAACGGTCTTAATTCAGCCCGCCTTATCAGCTCGGATGTTTAAATCAAGGCCAGTCGGCACATCCATCAGTCTCAGGAGGAGCCAGTGCAGCAACAGGGATCAAAAAGTCAATAACCTAAGCGAGGTATTTTACTGTTTTCAAATAGTTTTTGGTAGTTACAATATTGAGTAGATGTTTTCACTTAGGGGCTTAAGCTACAAGAAAATAATGTATTTTTTGTAAATAATTTGACCACAACTGACAGGTTAACTGTGTAAAACATTTAATCAGTTCAAGCTAAGACTAAAGAAAATCCCAGCATGATACAAGTTACAATTTTGAGTTATCCTGCCTGTGTTATAGGATCATTTTAATTAGGATTTTTGGGAACATTCTCCCTACCATAGTATATGAGAAGCATAATGAAAAATGTCTAAGATTCAGTTTTTACTCATTTCATAGAGAGGAAAAAAAACACCAGACTATTATATTTAATACCTTTAGCTTTACTTCACCTTAAAATATAACACTTAAAATAAGTGCATTCAAATATAAAGAGAGTCAGGCTACTCTCTGATTTGTTTCCCTTCAATTTGCTTTTCATTAAGGCAGCATCAAGTCCGTTATTGGAATTCCATTAAGCAAAACTAGATTCCTCTCAGGAGGAAGGAAATGGTATTAAAGAGGGAAGAGTGCAAAATGTTTTAATGGTTTGCAATAACGTCGGGAAGACAGGAGCTTTGCAATATCTATTTCTGCTTAAACCCATCTGCCCTCTGATCCATGACCAATCTGATCAGTGCAGCTTGCAGGAGAAATAATATTCCAAATGTAATCTGTTTAAGTAGCTCTTTAAGTCGCACACTGGAAACAGAGCTGCACTGCCATGGAAGGAGCAGACAGAAATATACATCTAAATAGAAAGTGTTTCCCCTGTGGGACTTTACTATGAATATATCATAAAATAAGATGTAAAAATCTTTAAGAAATGCTTTTGGTCTTTTGTTAGGTTCTCAGTCTTGGCATTGGACTGTAGAAAATTTATGCTTCTTTGTCAGACTTGAAATTCCACTTACATTCTCTTTACTCATATCAGTGTGTCTTTATCCTTCACACTGTAAGGATTTAATTAAAAGGGATTTGTTTTTCCTGACCAAAAAAAAAGAATTAAAACAACATCTTGGCAAAGTATGAAACTAGGAAGTATCCTAATACACAGCATAATTCTGTGCAAAAAAAAATACATCTTAACTTCTACCAGAACTTAAGTAAGAACACTTGTATATTGTACGGCTGAATCAACCTGTTTGATGATTCATATCTTCTTATTAAAACAGGAATCAGTAATCTGTTAGCCCAGATCATTTGAGTGTTGATGGTGGCTGCCAGACAATTGACATATCAATAGAGTGAATTGGTTGTTATGGACATTTAGTGACTGTGTCAGGCCACCTTCGGGTTTTTCCCACCTAACTACGGTCACCTCTAGAGATCTTTTTCTTTGCCGTCTTTTACCGTCCTCATTATTGAGAAGAGTTTGTTTATTTTATAATTTTAGCACATCTTTACAATGCTAAAAATAATTTTGGAGAATGCATATTAAAAGCACCCCCCCCCCCCAAAAAAAAAAAAAAAAAAAAAAAAGTTTTAACCCCAAAAAAAAAAAAAACTTTTTTTGAAA
>NW_015112629.1:329957-345742 GCF_001443285.1 Poecilia latipinna
TTTTTTAAAATATAAAAAAAATTTTTGAGAAATCAATTAAAAACCCCCCCCCCCCCCCCAAAAAAAAAAAAAAAAAAAAAATAGGTTGTACTCTCCAAAACAAGATAACTTGTTTTGGAAGACTTGGTCAGAACATAACTAACCATTTCTATAGTATAAATATTGAAAAAAAAAACAAAAATGCATTTTTTTACAGACATTTAGCCAGACTGACCTGTCAGACTACATAATCTTTAAAAATCTGCAATGTGTAGGTTGCAGCTTTTCAATGGTTCTTTATTTTCCTTAGCAAAGAGAATAAAAAGCAACAGGGAAAAAAAAACTGTCTAAATGAGTGCATAATTAGAGGGCTTTTCTGGAGCCAACACACACCTAGTGAAGACAGACCAAAGAGAAATAAACAAAAATATAAAGAAGAAGGTATCTTTGAACATAGCGAGAAAGATTCTTTGTGAATTTGATCTTAAAATCTATATAATGTATGCCAGGAGTTGAAAAAGAAACTGAAAAAAAGCAAACACCACCATGTAAGCAATAGTTCAGTCTTAAGAAAAATATTTTTTTACCACACTGTTTTACTTGTGTTTATGAACAGACGGCAGCTGTTGACACACGGTTTGTGTAATCGCAGCTTTTTGTTCTCTTTGTGCTTCCTGCAGTGAGACCGGCCCAGTCGTTACCACCATGGGGATAAAGTCACGCCCGAGGGAGGAGGCAGAGGTAAACATAGGAAGAAACCTGGAGACAAATGGAGCAATGTGGAACAAATGAGCAAGGACCCAACTGAAAGAAGGAGTATAACAGCAGGAAGAAGATCTTGAAACCAAATGAAGGAGTGTGGGCAACGATGACCATCCATCACTCCAGGCGCTCTCAGTGCATTACAGGCTGACATGAAGGATTACTGAGCACGTCTTAATGCTGTAGGCCAGACCTTAGTATCACTTCGGAGTGCTCCAATCATGAATGATAGCTGGAGCTCAGCGGTGGTGGGAACTCCACAGATGGAGATGGCGGTGGATAAGTCCAACCTGCCACTAAATCTATGGGGACAGACACTATCACAAGACGGTTAATCAAACAGAGAAGAAGAGGACATTCCTTATCAGCACAGCTAATTGACAATGCCTGAAAATTGAGTGGAATAAAATGTTGATCTCTTTGAGAAGGCAGAGGAATGGAGTGGATAGCTCTAGAGGTAGTACTGCTCCTCTATGCCATTATTCCTACAGCGACTCCTCCAGGCCCTTTTTAAAACACCACGTTTTTTGTGACGTAAGATAATTTACTATGAGAACGCCTAAACTGTTTTTCACCTTTCATTTTCTTCCGCTAGATCACTTCTGCTGTTAATTTGAACACAAGTGTTGTGATGTTGGACATATAGGAGGAGCTGTTCTGCCTGTGCTTATTTCTGGCGGATATACAGCAGAAACTAAACCCTTACAGTATACATAGCATGTTGGTGGTCTTCCTTAATTATGCTCTTGTTTTCCTTCCAAGCTCCCTGACTAATTCATGATGTAACCAGTGGAATTCCCTTGGGTACAGGCCGAGTCTCGAGGCGTCGGCGGTTTGCTCAATTTACTGAAACCAAGGTAAGTAAAGGTAGCAGGATGTATCAGACTAAAAACAAGAATAGAGCCTGGAGGAATCTGTCCACCATGTTATGAAATATGGTGTCATTTCCCCCCTTTGATCTCATAGAGGCTAGTACTCATTTAATATCAAGGCTTACTGCGATCGTTTTGTGTTTTATCATGTGTGCGCATGCAATTTGGATTTCACAAGTGCAACTGTTTGTGGAGATTACCCTAAAAAAAAAACTGCTGTTTGCCCTGCAGGTACAGAGATGAAAGATCAGGATAATGAACAGGGAACCCACAGCTGAAAGGTGCTGATGGATGGGAGACAGTGGAAATAATTCTAAAGTGAGCAAATCTTCCTGCAAGGCTGTCTGGAATGATTAGCTCTGCTGATATTTGGCAAGATGATTTCTCTTTTAGAGTTGTTACGTACAGCAAGGAAGAGTAATGTGGAAATAGAAATAAATAAGCCAACATACAGACATATACACTCTTGTCAAATGAATACCTTTCTTTCAACATTTTGGGTGTTTTTGTGAATACTTTTCCATGTTCCTTTGGCCTTTCGTTCTTGTTAAAATATGTGTTTTTAAGTTGTCTAAGCAAAAACACTCGTCATTCTTGCATAGTCTGAGCTCTTGATGTTGCTTTATGAAAATAACAAAATAGCAAATAAGTATCTCCCCATACAGCCAAATTCTACCAGTGTGAAAGTTTTTTTTTTTTTTGTTTCATCTTGCCTTGTGTACAGAAGCTCATTTATATTTGACAGGCCCCTGAAATGCTTTAAAAAGTGGAAACCCAGCTGAATATTGGTCTTCTCCCTGCAGGGGACTGGAGCTCACATGGGGCTAAAAATCATTTCTTATTGCTTTTGGCTTTTATTGCATGTAACTGTCCTGTCACAACTAGTGTTTTTTCATTCACCACAGCATGCCAGTAACCGTACCTTCTAATACAAGGTTGTCAAAATTTCTAGCGCTCTGTGATCAGTCTCCAGTAATCTTTCAATTCTATGAAAATGGATGACATCATAAACTGTCATTGTGCTGTCAACAGTTTGATACTGAACACTACAACTGCAGCGATCATTTTTAGAGTTAGAAAATCTATAGAGTTAATTATTCCAAACAGGTTTTTTTTTTTTTTTTATGTTGCTACGGTGCCTTGACAAAGTATTATAATGCCTTGAAACTTTATATCTTTAGTCACCTCTAACACACAAACCTCAGTATGTGTTATTGAATTTTTTTTTTGTGATGGATCAACTCAAAGTAGTGTTTAATTACAAAGTGGAAGGAAAAAATGAAACATGTTCTTCAGAGAATGCAGGAACCACGAAGAAGGAGAAGTGCAGTATTTAGAGAAGCATTCAGGAGGTTTGCAGGAAGTGTAAAATTATTAGCAGTACCAAACAAATCTTGCTCTTCTATGCAAGTGTGACAAGAGAAACAGATTTGCAAAAATGATTTTGCCACCACCACCACCTTTTGGGCACTGTCTGAGTTTAAATTAACCAATCAGAGTAGCACTTACAGGCATGCAGACTGAAGAGTTTAATCAGTCAAGTTTGTTTGTATAGAACATTTCAGCAACAAGGCAAAGTGCCTTATATCATAAAAACATAAAAATGAACAGTCTTGACAACATACAGTTACCCATTGTTAAACCAGTAACAAACATTACGCTTTGTTATGTTTTAATAATTTTTATTTTCTTCTTATCATTATTATTTTATCATGTTGTAGCAAGTGTATAAAAAAGTAATTTCAAAGGAAATAGAATAGATGGACTCCCTGAGGTATGGTGCAGCTGACAGGCTATTTTTTTAACAAATATTTGTGGCTTGATTTATTTATTTATTTTATCTGATTCACTCTGTTCAGCATGCAGGAGAGACTGTCCTTCAGTTCACACCAATTCTCTGTCAAATCAGTTTAGAATCCTCCTGTGATGTTCCTCTTTTTTTTTTCTTATTTTCCTCCTATTTGTGCACAAATCAACTAGGCCAGTTGATGTGGGACACTACAGAAAGGACCACGTTTTACACAGTTTCCTGTATGGAATCACGAGTGAGCTCTCAACAAAACATAGCAAAGTTCAGGACATATTTGTAACTAACAGATTTCTCCACATGTGATTGAAAAACATGGTTTAAAAAAATAAAAATGTGACGGAGCACATTTCTGCAGTGTTAGTAATTTACCCCAAAGTTGTTTTCAAAAAGTGAAATCCTTAAAGTTCTATCTTAATTGGACAATTGCCGCTGGAATAGCCCTAAACCATGATTCAGCCATACAATTAAACTTTAACAAAGCTGGAGATTAATGATGACAAAAATTCTTGTCTTTCTGAATAATTAAGACGTACAAAAGTAGAGTGCCTGTAGCGTCCTCTCTGGCATCAACCTCAAGGGTTTGTTTTTTTTCAATTTTTATTTCTTCCCTCTTTGGCCAAACTATCCATGTGAAAGGACGTTTCAGTCAAAGGAGGGAAAGACGATAATATTTATAATCCACTTTCTACATCATATCTTGAAATGTTGTCATGGTTTGAAAAATTTGTTGGATCATCACTATGTTTATGTAATACTTCTTTGCAAAAAATGTTGGTGTTTTTTTTATTTCTTCCACCACAAAATCTCTGTGTCATATCTTGACTGATATGTTATATTATTTTTTATTATCCATCTATTCCCCAGTTTGTTTTCTCCTCCTTGCTCTCCTGTGCCACCTCTCTCTCTCCCTCAATCAGCCATCTGCTTTCCCCTCACAGCTGCACCCTGTGACAGACCCTTGTGAACAATGCTGAAGCCATCAACACTCTTATCAGGCACTTGATCTGGAGTAAACTCCATACATTGTAAGTGACTTGCTTGTGGTGATATCAGTGACTTTAGTCTCTTTTTTTTTGCCAGCAGAGAACCTGATACCTGACATAAGAGTATGTTGCTATCATCAGCATTGCTCACTGTCAGAAGGCGGTTTAGTTGAGGTGAGGAGAGACGCCGAGAACCCAGGTATGGTGAAGATGATGAATTTAATGGTGATAATAAAGCTCAACAGTCCATTACAGGCAGCACGGCAGAGACTAGCACACAGCCAAGTACCGGTAGCAACTGATTCACAGGACTTGAAACGAGAGCTGACACTATCAGGACTAAACAGTTCTACTGGAGCGCACACACAACGTAAGACAAACCTGAGACGTTAGACATAGACAAGGACCCGACGAGGAACACAGACAACAGGTGGGTTTAAATACACAAGGGGTAATCAGGGGAATGAGACACACCTGGGAGCAATCAACAGGGAGGACAGGACAGAGACTCACAGGATCACATAGAAAAACTCAAAATAAACACAGAAAACCACGGATCATGACACTCACAAGCATCTGTCTTACTCTTTGTGGCAGTAGATAACTTCCTCAATGCCTCTTCCTGGTTGCTGTTTTCACACAACATCCATCCATTCATGCAAACATTCACAAATGCAAACATTTTGCCTTATGGTTGACTTAACATGTCAATCACTTTGCTTCTTTTGGAAACCATTTAACATGTATGCAGCATAAACTGTGGTACAATTTAAACTTTAGCTAAACTTTGTTATAATCCAACAAACAACAGAGTGAAATTCAACAACAAAGGTGAGTAGAAAATAATATGTGAACAGTCCTAAGTGTTGTTTTGAAGTGTTATTCTTTGCTCTGCCAAGATCCTGTCAAAATTCCAGATCCGGACTGGGAAATAAGTGATGACTACTAAATCAAGCATCATGGTAGCTGAAAAATGGAAAGCTGAAAAGAGCCCAGTTTAAACACAGATCATTTCCTTATGTGATGCAAGCAAAGTGCCATATTTATAAAGCGGGAGAACAACTTTTTCTGTATGTGCCACACATGAAACTCAGGAAACATAATGAGCCAAATTACAATCAAGCTGTATCAAAATAGAAAGCAAACATGCACACATTAGCCGTGCACTTCTGCAGATTGTTCAAGAGTAAAACACCAGCAGAAGCAAGACAGGATCTTTCAGCAGACTGTAGCTACCTGTGTCAAATCAGATACACTATTAGAAATATCACTACTGTGCTTTAGTGCTACTGAGTTATCAAGCAAATACAAGTCATTGTTTATAATGAAATGTAAATTGTTGAATTGGTTTCCTCAAATTTCACTAGATGCTTAAAAATAAACAAACAAAAAAACAACAACATGCGCTCAAAGACAAAATCAAAATGTTTTGAAGACACAAGGCCTCCATAGTGACCATCAGTTTTCTCAGGACTGTGACCTCCACATGATGAGTTAAATACAGTGAATCTATATATTTGGTTTTAACAAAGTGCCATTACACTTAATTGAATTGTTCCACAAACTAGTAACTCAAATGACATTACGATTCAGAAGAAACATTGCTTATAAATAAATAACTCTATAAATATTTGAATTATGTATAGAGTATAAACAAATTATGTTTGGTTTATGCTCACTGCTGTCTCTCTTCAGCCATAGTCTACAATTTAAGTTTATAATTAGCTATAAACATCTTAATTTCTGGTTGTCAAAATTAGATTCTAGTAAACTTCTGAATTACGTAGGGCTTTTGTTCAGTTTGTTTTTTATTGTCTAATAAGGTTTTACAACACAATTCAAAGAAACATAATATTTTTCTTCATGCTTAACTGGACATGAAAATTTGATTGATTTATTTTGTTTCCTCCTCGGTTTCCAAGTAAGACCATTGCTTATTTCAGATGACAGAGAAAATACTATGGTAGCAGATTTTGTCACTGGGCAAAGATATGTTTCATTTTAATGACTATTGCGTTGTCAGTTCATATTAAAAAAAAATAATGTATTATACCGAGAAGGTGTTGAGGTATGCATAAATTATGGTTTGGTTTGTTCCTTATTTTAGGGTCATGGTCAAATATTATACCTATGTCACACTTTTGTGTATCAAGCTTTCTTTTCAGTGGTATGGTGTGTGAGTAAGATGGCACTCCTATATTTTCATCCCACACGTTTATCGCTTTAACACACAATCTGATCACAACAAAAACTACTGATGTGGATTATTTTGGATTTGTTGAAAATGTTCATTATATAAGCGAAACAGCTCCCACATGTCATGTGCACTGCACACCTGCAGCACAAACTAATATTCTGCAACTCAAATTTTACAGCAATGACTCGATAATGTCACTAAATGTAAGACTAAACTATGCCTTCACCATTTAAAACATTTAAAAAGGAGAGTATCACATTTATTTCTCTTTCAATTCCAAAACAACCCCTTCCTGGGCTGACACCTCAAACAACATTGTGATTGTCTGGATAAAAAAAAATCACACATGCATATTTAAAACTCAGACGAGTTTAAAGTTGCAAAGCGTTCAAATGTAACAAGACACCAGACTACCTCCCCCCCAAAACCAAAAACCAATCCACATGTGAGGAAGATGTTTTGATTGTACATATAAAAGGTCCAATCCAAGACAAGCATGACTAAATCTCTTAGCAAGGCTAGAACCTCATATTCATAATAATATTCATGTAAATGTGATATTGAAAATATTGCCCTATTCAAGATAAGTTCAACAGTGAAAATGATTCAACAGGGGACATATGATAATTATTTCCTGCACTAACATGTTTGCCAAGTTAAGCTATTTTAAGGGATGCTTGGAGTAAACAAGCAATTTGCACCTGCTGATAACATGAGGTTTTTTTTGTTTTTTGTTTTTTTAGCTAAACAGATGATGTTTGCTCTGCAAACTTTGCATTTCTGTGGCATTGCGATCAGACCTTCCCAGCATTCAACTTCCCTGCAGAGAAAACATACCTGCAGTTTGATTAAGTAAAGCCGGAGCTTCGGCATGTTGCAAACGCAGGCAGATAAACACAACTCATTAATCCCAAGAGACAGACCCAGGTGATGCCGAGAAGAAGCTCCCACAAAGACGGGCTTGCACCTAAATACACACACATATGTACCCCTGTCTCGTCTCCTGTAATAATTACGGGCACAAACACACTCCCACCCACACAGAGAGGGAGAATAACCATCTCAGAGACTATTAAGCTTTGCCAGGACAATAAGCAGACAGTTGTGAACAATCACTTCCTTCTCTAGACAGGGAATCCACCCACACAGTCATTAAACATTATCATACAGGCATACTGACACTTTTGCAGTATGATTTTGGGTTTCCGTCCATCCATGAAAAACCAAACCAAGGGAATTCATTTGTAAAAAAAAAAAAAAAAAGATGAAATCTTGAGGTTTCCAATCCAGACGACCTCCTTTCAAAATCTACATCTTGAGGTCTGGAGTAAGAACTCTATAAATAGGATCAAGGACCCAGACATTGTCCAACCCTCACTGGGGAAAAAAGTTTGAGTTGGGCGGAGCTGCCAAACACCTTCTACAATATGTTGTTGTGTATTTATTTCAAAAGGGACAATTCAAATTACATATTTTGCCAGAGTTAGTCATAAAGGCTAGTTTTTCATCTGTAGTCCTGCAAGGTACAATCAATAGAAGAACAACATATTACCATGCAATGCTTACAACTTAATCTTCTTCCAAAAATAGAAACAAATAATAATGATAATGTGGACTGGATGACTAAACTTCTTTAACTGAAGGAATACAATCTAATCCGCAGTTTTTAGTTCAGGATTAAACTCCTTAGTCTCAGGAAAGTCCGACCTAAACACCTTTCAACACTCTTAAATAAATTAGCTGATTTATTCAGCCTCTGATATCCTTTTCTAAATTTCTCATGTCAGCAAGGTATTTACTAAAAAGAGCTTGATAAAAGCAATTAGTTACTCATCATCTGTCAGTAAATGTATTTTTCGTTATGATGATCATCAAAATGCTGCAAATGATGAGATTTTAATCTACCATTAAACAAAATATCTCACAAGACACAATTTAAATAAAGCTATTTCCCAGAATATAACTTTCTTATGCAGGTCTGATACACAATCAACATTACAAGCGTACAAATAAAAATAAATATTTTTAGACAGATTTAGTTTGAGGTTTTTCAAATCAGTGTTAATGTTCTTCATTAAAATTAAAAACTACTTCATGCCAACTTATGTCCTTTAGCACATCATAGAAAGTTTTATGAAGCATTTGTTGTCCATTTCGTATTTAGTGCATTCAGGTTAATTTAGCTACTTCTGTGGGCACATTGTCCTTATTGTGATTGTAGAAACCACAATGTTTGCTTTTAGTTCCTCAAAGCTGTTAAATCGTTTGCATAACATATCATCATTTAGGCTTGTCTCATAAATCAAACAGCTAAAAGAATTATGCAGAATTTTGTGGATGCATCCGAGATCATTACATGTAACCCGTCATTTTTTTTTTTTTCCAAAACTCCCATTAGTTTGAGTCAACATGGTTTTGTTGCAACTAAATTTGTAACTATCAGCACAAGCTCATGTTTCTTGCTAGATTTTCACATTTTAAGGGTGATGAGTTAACATTTGTGCTTCCTTGTGGGTGGGAGTCACAGCAAGCTGTACGTATGAACAATTATGTGCATGTGTGTGCTTCTTTTGACAACATCCCAGTGGGTGGTTGGCAAAGATAACACCGTACTTTTTAGAATTTCAAATAAATGATAAAATTCTTGCAGTTAATTGAGATTAAATACAGTTAAAGTTTTGTTGTGGCCAGGGGGCCACACGAGTACCTGGCAGCAAGACAGCCCAGAATCAAGAAACCAGCCAGGAACCCAGACACTAGCGGGCATTGGCAAGTATCCCCAGCCTTCAGACCCCCACTTCCTACCCAAGAGGGCATAACCACCTCAGTAACTCTACTGCGTATTTATCTTTTGTATAGAAACATCATGCACTTGTGGTTTTGCTCTAATGATTAGTGCATGAAAAGCTAAGGTATTTGTTTATGACCCTGAACTTTCTTTGTTGGCTTACAATTTAAAAAAAAAAAAAAAAAAAAAAAAGTTTAAACTACAGTTAATTCGTTTTTTGTTGTGTCTTGAGAATTTCAATGTCAATGACTTCCTTGAAGAGAATTACAAATATCTCAGTCGGCCAGCTTCCACTTCAGATTCACTTTGCAGGGAACTATATGGATCTGCTCCCTCTTCTACCACATAGAGGTTTTGTTGTTGTTGTTGTTGTTTTTTTGCTGTTTTTATATATTTGTTTATTTTGTACCATGGGTCACAGGAATGGACAGGTATCAAAAAAAAAAAAAAAACATTTTAGAAGCATACAAATAAGCGTGCTGCAAGATCCAAATACCTCTCGTGATTGTACGTTGGCACATCTCTAGGCACATTTTGGTTTGGGCACACAGTGACAAACATACCCCCAACCATCCCTCTACTGCACACCACAGGCGACCTCTTCATCCGCCTCTGCTCACACCCACACGACAGAGAAAAGACGGCGCAGCAAGACAGAGCGATACGAAGGATAGAATATTTATTCTCACTCTGCGTCCTCCTTCTTGTCGCTTCTTAAACACTCAGCAGGATTCCACCCGCCCTTTCTGCATTTCATTCTCATCTATCATGGACACGAGAGACAATTTGTCCCTGTTGGGTTCCCCCCCCCCCCACATCATGTAACAGGTTTGCCTCGTCAGCCTGTCTCTGTGTTCGGACTCTTTCCTTTTCTGCTTTTCTTTCCCATCGTTGTTGGTTTTCCATTTTACAGGATGTTGTTTTTCTGGGTTCACCTAAAAAGGGTGTTTAAACCTCACATTAAGTTCTACAGTGGACGGAAAAGAGAAATATTTGACAAATTTTACAGAAATGTAGTGCAGGTTCGTCCGGGTGCCTTCATGCAAATGCGCCTTTATTTGTGTCCTTTGTACACAGGACGTAATAGAGCTCAGTGGGAGAAACTGTTCCTTGTGTCTATATTTTGTACTTTAAACTTGAAGTATTGATGTTGGAAGGTGGAGCACGGAAGAACTGGAAGCCGAGATACTTTAGAGCAGGTCGGCTCTGGCAACAATGAACTCCTTGTTCCTGTTTCCCTGTGGTATTTCTGTTTTTGGAGCAAGGCTTCAAACAATACAAGTAAAGTCTGCCAACTGTGCATTTATAGTATCTGTGAATAATTTAGTTTGTGGTACATTTGGACAAAAGGCAAGGTCTTAGAGAAGGTTTCTTTATAGGATGCACAATGAAAAATAAATTTTTGGTAAGGGGAAGAGTATAACAAAGTCTAACAAAGCATAAAAGGAAGAAAATACTTTTTTTTTTTCCCCCACTGACCCTGTTGTGATAGTGAATGTTTATATGACTAACATAGAGAAGCATATTAGCGAGTTTTCTGTGGTCCTACTAACCAACCAACCTAGACTGAAAATACCTGTAAAATGAAACCATCTTTGTTTGGAGAGCTTCAGATGAATTTCCAGAAATGCATCTGTCAAGACTGAAGTAACTCAAACAAACAGTTGTGTGATCTACCTCAAACTATATGCATCAAAGATGCAGCTGTCTCAGTTATTTTAGATAGCGACCTGAAATAACTCTGGTATTTTATTCAAGACTGCTGACAAAGATGAGCTTTGGAACGATGACGTTTCATCATCATTATCATGGAAAGTGAATCCGATATTTATATATCTCAAAGCACCTTCATAAGTATTGTCAAACAAAAAATCTCAACCATTTTTCTAGATTATGTAGTCCATTCTTTGGTATTTTCAAAGTTGTGATAGTATGTAATTTATTTCTGTCCAGCTGTATGTAGCTACACTAGCCACTTCATTAGGACCACCTTGTTAATCCGGTGATGAAAATATCTTATTTCTTCAGGGATTTTGGTCCATATTGACATAATATTATCATTTACTTGCAGCAGATTTTTTTTTTTGCACATCCATGTAGTGAAACTCCTGTTCCACCACATCTCTAAGCTGGAAAAGTGTGAAGTTTAACGTGCACTGTATGTACAACGTGTTTTCTTTTCTTTTTACATAGCTCAAAATAAAGTAATCAGTGAATCAATCGAAGCAGGTGATTGATAATTTGGTGACTGTGGAAACTATCAGGGTAAAGTGAATTTGTTTTCATGTTCAAGGCAGCCTTTTCGAGTGACTTTCAGCTTTGAAATGTGGTGTATTATTCTGCTAGAAGAAGCCATAACCCAGTTATACATGGTAAGCAATGGCACTTAGGTAGAATAAGGCACTAAAAGGCCTAAAGATGTGTGAAGAAAAATGCCATACATACTGTTACACCACCAGCAGCAACTTGAACAGTTGTTACAATGCAGGGTGGATCCCTATTTTCTGAATGCCACAACAATAGTAGATGCTCATCAGACCAGACAATGTTTTCCAGATCGTTTATCATCCGGTTTTGGTGAGGCTGTGCAAACTGTAGCCTCAGGTATTGTTCTAGCTGACAAGATCATCACCCAATGTTGTCTTCTGCTGCTATGGCCCATTAACGTCAAGGTTTGACATGTGCTTTCCACAAATGGTATTCTGCATACATTGGTTGTAACGAGTGATTATTTGAGCAACTGTTCCCTTACCATCAAAAGCAGCATTTTCTTCCTTGAAACTTCTATTCACTGGATATTTTCAATTTTTTTGGACCCTTTCCAGTAAATTCAAGAGATGGTTGTGTGTAAATATCTCAGATCAGCAGATCATGAAACATTCAGAGCAGCCAACAACAACAACATGCTCCACATTCAAGGTCAACCTAAATGTTCTTTTGCCCCCATAACTTCACTATGTTTATTAGGTCATAATTGTTTTCTTAAACAATGTCACATGAACACAGGCAGGCAACGACGAGGAGACGAAGAGGGATTCCAGCAGAGGGTAAGCGAACCAGCAGTTGTTCTAGACTTGATTTTGGAATCAAAGACCAGGAAACGGAGCCAAGGAACAACAAAAGGGTCACTTTTAAAGAACACAGGCAGCAGTTAGATCAGGAACAAACACTGGACGGCTCAGAGTCACCACAATGGTAAACCCTCAGGCATCCAAACACTGGAAGGCTTAGAGTCGCCACAATGGTAAACCCTCAGGCATCCAAACACTGGAAGGCTTAGAGTCACCACAATGGTAAACCCTCAGGCATCCAAACACTGGCAACTAGCTCCTCTTATCTCCCAGATAACAAGGTAAATAGATTACAGGTGTGCAGCAGGACCCCTGCCCTCAGGTGGAGCAGAGAATACTGCTCCACCTGACAAACATCCTGACAAACTGATTACGTTTCAAAATATCACTGAACACATTTGATGTTTACCGTTTACTAGCTCAATTAAATGAAACTCTTTTCATAACGGGTAAGTTTTATTTCGATTTTTTTTTTTGTAATGCTCTGAAGGTGGCTTTTAAGATACTTTTTATGCACAAGTTTGTTATTGCCACAATGAATGCTACAAAACATGACGTACAATTGTAAGTCCATATCCCTTATTCATAATGTCTAGGAGCTTTTGTTTAGTAATTAATTCATTTATTATTTTTGTAATATTATAACAGATCAGACTGACAGCCAGGGCTAGACAAGGACTCGTTCATCTTGTCAGCATGCACAGTGAGGATTATGGTAGGGAAGGTAAAAAATAAAGTAAAATAAAAAATCCCTAAAGCTCACCGTCAGGGAACTACAGCATCCAGGTTTCCACCAGAACAATTGATTTCAAGTACAGTTACAATGGCAGAATCTGTAAATGTATAAGCTGAGTTAAGGATGTAACAGATGCTGAAGGGCCAGTCAAAAGTCAAGAGTTTATAGTAGTGCGGCAAAAACATATTTCATGCCCCAGAGCTCAGTAATTGAGTGTAATTAAATGCCGTGATCCAGAAGGGAGTTGTCCTGGTAAACCTGATTCGAGATGAAAATAAAGAGAATTTGAAATGTGATCCGAGGATGTGCAGTTATAAGAAACTCAGTCAGGTGGAAGTAGAGCCTGTGAATCAGCCAATCAGATGATGTCAATAATGCACGGCCTTGCACTAAAATAATTTTTGATAAGAGTGGCTTTAATTGATATAAAATCACGTTGTATATTTGTCAAGGCTATAGCGAGACGATACTCCCTGCCACAGCAGGAGGGTCATCTAATGTAATACAAAGCGAAATGGAAAGGTCAAAGTGGATAAAAATTATTAATCACCATGCTCTGCTTAACTTGTTCATAAGGTCATTCATCACCTAAATGTATTTTTAGCCATGCTAAAGTTGCACTTTAAAGGGCATTTTTCGTCATTTTTATATATTTCCAGTTGTTTTCAAGCTTTAAGTGTATTATAGTTGTATTTATTTCCACGTCTACAATTGAAAAATGTGTGACAGAAAATGTGTTCCTAGCTAAGCACAGCTCACAGGCATTCGATTGGAAACATCAAACCTGAGCATCAATGTACAACAGAACAGCGAAGAAAAAAGCAGTCAAATTTCCAGCTGAAATGTGAGACAAGTGAGCTGAAAGAAATGTTGTCTGAGGGACATGATGGGCTGCGGCAAGTTCACTTTACCTGTGATTGTCAACAGCGTCGACATCCATCATCTGTAGCTCCCTAATTTGTGCAAGGTTGTAGGGGTCTGATATTGAGCAAGAGGTGGAATACAAGCTGGATATACTGTCAGCCCAATTACACAGCCGTATGGAGGTAAATAGCAATAAAGAATGCACACAAATACTCAGAGCTAAGAGCAATTCACCAATTAATACTTGGAGGACATCGGTGCACCCAGAGAGAGTCTGTGCATACAAAGAGAAAACAAACAAATTGCATAAAAATCTGGGTAAATATAAATTTACATAATTATTTCTTGAAACTCATTCTTTTGTTCCTATATAGCAGAGTCTTTCGAGAAAGCAAATTCTCATTTTGACCGTTTCATTTCCCTGTTGTCCTACAGTGGTGGTCACACATCCACTCAACATTTTCCCATTTCAAAGCTTTTTTTTTTTTTTTTTTTTTTTAATTTTTTTTTCGTTTTTTTTTTTTCCCCAGTTTCAGAAGACACTTCATCTTATAGGTATGTTTTTGGAGAAAAATGACTCCAAATGCTCTTTTTGTGTTGGATAAGTGTTTTAAAAGCATTGGCAACGCCAAATAGGATTGTTTTTTGTTGTTTTTTATTTTTTATAATTTTTGCTTTTTAAATTTTGTTTTGTGTGTAAGAAAAGTATTTTACAATTGAAATAGTCATATTTGCATGAACACAATAAACCTTTGAAGAAGTGCACAGTTTAATCCCTTCTTCATTAGTAATGGTGAGATCTTATCAGAAATGCAGGTTTCTGTGTCTGTTTTCAATTCCCTGTTTTTCCGGTAATAGACAGACCCACAGAAAAGTAATTTTCCACATGGAAATGTTCCCCGTAATGAGTATTTATTTCCATCCATACAGCAGATTGTGTTTTTCTTCAGCTTCCCTCTGGTTTTGTCATTTGAGAAAATAACTAATTGAAACTTATTAGTGACCTCTGATGCAAACATAAAACCCACAGTTCAGCTGAAGCTTGTGTTAGAAATGCATTTGCGGCTTTTTGCAGATGAAAATGCTTTGTGCTTTTTTTTATTTTTAGGGTTAAAGATTTGTTCATTACACTGGCTTTTTCCTGACCTTTTTTCAGTCAGAAATAGTCTTTGGATTGTTATGCTGTCAGACATCGTTTCAGAATGATTGGCATCACAGTGTTCATTCACAGCAGTCACGTCACTGCTGACATGATAGGCGTATGTCACAACACATCAGATGTCCCACTGGCTCACAATCACTGTCACATAGACGCTCAGTGGTAAGCTTTATTTATTTCTTCTCTGTTTGTCTTTTTGTTAAGTAGAGCTCTTTATTGCTCTTTGGATATTTCTATTTCTTATTGTATTTCTATTTATACTCTTAATTACCCCCCAGTTGATGAACCCATTCTGGTGAAAACTTTTTTTTAACCAATTAAAAAGTTAAAAACGAACCAAATTGAAATAAATTAACTGCGCTCCCCATACATGCTTTGTTTTATTTTAAATGAATGCTTATATATGCAAATCAAAATCTGCAAACGCCATTTTCAGATTTTTCATGGAACATATCTAAAATATATATATATATATATATATATATATATATATATATATATATATATATTTTTTTTTTTTTTTAAAAAGGGAATATTTTTATTTGTTTGTCTCTGTTTATTTTT
>NW_015112629.1:348996-351202 GCF_001443285.1 Poecilia latipinna
ATAAAAAATATAAAAAATATATATATATATATATATATATATATATATATATATATATATATATTTTTTTTTTTTTTAAACAGAGGTAATATTTAGATGGTTGTCACTGTGGATATATTTGGTGCCTGAACCACAGAAATAGGCAGTTCTAAGTATTTTAAGGAGTCTCGGGTATTTGTGGATTTCCATCTGTGGTCCTGAATCCCTGGAAATACTGGGGGTGCACTATAGTATGTTCACTATCTTCTTAAAGGTTGTTATTTTCAAAACATCACTGGGAAGCACATTATTTTATTAAAAGTACAAATGTTTTTGCAATCCTATTGTCCTGAGGATTGCCAAGCTAAATACTCTAAAAGAGTGGCATAAATATGTCGTGCTCTCTATAAATAGTTAATATTAATACAAAGAAAGAAAGAAAGAAAAAAAAACACTCTTATTAGCACGTACGCATAAAGTTCCTACAAATATTTTCCCAGCATCCAGCCTTGGATAATCTTTGGTGGCAAAATGTCACAAAGAGAAGAGGAACATGCAAATTTCAAATCATCATTGGGTTGAGGCATAAGAGCATCTTGCTGTGAGGTAACCACTGAGCCATCCTGCCTCCTGCAGAGTGCTCCATCTTGACATTGCACAGTGCATCGTTATTAACAAAAGCTTAGATGGCATCCTGCTGATGTTTGCTGCTTTATTTCACAGAGTATTAAATGAGCCTGGGATCTTTGACCATTAAAGGAGCAAAGTTGAGGAGGTAATCTTCTCCAGTCATGTAAATTCTGTTGGATTATGCTCGACTGAGTTCAGAGCAGATAGGATGAATTTTTAAGAAACAAACATAAAATATGTACATCTTCTTATCCGTTCAAACTTCAAAGCAGAGCCGAGCAGAAGAACATTCACATGACAAAATCTGTGTTTGATTTGAATCAAAAGTATTTCTCTCATAGATTCAGATTTATGATATGCTGAACATTCCTTCCTGCATCATTCAATATTTATGAAGCCTTAGTTGTTATGAACAATGTTTTACATTGTGCATTAAGTGTTTAGATTTGTGAAGTATGAAGCTCTGTCCATCTTTATGCCTGCCTGAGGATTCATTTACCTCTAAACAACAAGCAGTCGTGGTTTTATGGTCTATGAAAATGAGGCCGGGTCCATTGAGCAAAAGCAGTAAATATTCTACTACTCAGTCATTTGTCCTGTATACATGTTTTCCAGTACTTGTTATGTGTAGGAGAATGGTTCAGTTCTTCTCCATGGTTTCCATTTTCCGGCAAGGATGCATTTTGTTTTTAACATTCATGACTCCAGTTGCAAGATGAGCCATGAACCAAGATGAGCCACGTATTTTTTACTCGCAGTATAGAAAGAATGTCAGTAAAGCTGCAGAGGAGCTGAGCAACCATAAAAACACCTTGACATCACCTTTGGCAAATGGGTGCTGTTGGGATTCTGGCCCACCAGTGGCCCTAATTCTTTATTTGCAGACTTCTTTATTTGTGCAAACTTTTGAAGTTTGCAACTTGAAAAGCAGAATAGGACACGTAAGGGAGGCTGTGGCTCAGAGGAATGAATTGCTGCTCAACAATCGAACGCCGTATAGCTCTGCAGGTCTTGCACAAGAAAATAGGTTGTGATTTAAAGAAAATTAATTGCAGGGATCCGGAGTTCAATTTTCTCAGTTAAATTTTTCCATTAAAAAAAGTGATGAGCTGATTGATATCTGTTATAGGAACGGGATGTCAAATAGTGTTACATGTCTGTGAATCAGAACAGTTTAGGTCCACTTTTTCCAGTCTCAGTGTAGCTGTATCAAAAACCAATATGTCCTTAATTTGTTGCCTTGAAATAAGGCACTTTGGCTTTTATTAACTTCAAAACAGTACTGTGCAAGGGAGTTTTTGTGTCTGAGTCTGAACTACTTGATGTTGAATTTGTCCTTGGATAAAAACAGATATATATTCAGCCCCGGGTTATGTGGCAGACAGTAATAGATGTGCAAAAATGTGCACTGAAAAACAAAACACACACAACCAACTGTTTTTGTTCTTACCGCTGCTTCAGATTCATTGTGAGAATCCGAGCTAACCAATCACACATAAACTTTTTTTTTTTTTTTTTTTTTTTTTTTTTTGGGACAAACCAAAAACGGCCGGGGTCAAAAAAAGGTTTTTGGAAAAAAACCACACTCTAAAAAAAA
>NW_015112629.1:354393-362218 GCF_001443285.1 Poecilia latipinna
CCGCTTTTAAATTTTTTTTGGGAAACCGCGCGAACACAACCCCCAAAAAATTTTTTTTTTTTTTTTTTTTTTTTTGTCGAGCATAACCAAAGAGCTGCTGATGTCAAAAAGGCTTTTAGGTAAATAGCCACATCATTAACAGAAATACTTCCCAACAACTCCTCTGTTTACTATTGCTGGCACTAACCTGAAGCACTGAAGGCTACGCTGAACACAAATAAAGAAGTCGGCAGTTGGCAGCAGTGCAATCTAATTTCCGGCAAAGCAGTGGATATCTTTCACCCACTGGAGGGCAAAGCTGTTTTTATACTTGTCGGGGATGTGACAAAGTCAGCTTTTATGAGTCTTCTTAAAACTTCAGCAAGAACAGTACCTAGTTTTGTCTCTTTATTTACATGGCAGTTTGCATGCATGACCTCAGGTAACTTGTGTGTCAGCTAATGGTATTTCTTGATATAGTTGTACGATCGCTGTTTGTGAAGCAAACATGCTCATCCAGGAGGTGTCAGCTCTGCAAGTCGATCACTCATTGCTCTCAGCTGGGTGTCCAGATGGAACATATGTGAACCGATTGCAAAATGAACAAGAAATCATTGTTTACATGACTTGGTTTGATTGTTTTTCATTTATTTATTTTGTAAAGTGCCTTAAGATGACACTTGTAAATTGGCGATATATATCTTAAAAAGAAAAAAAAAAACAAACAGAATTGAAGTGGACAGAGCAGTAAAATAAGTTGTATGCTTTATTTAGCACAATTTAATCAGGAAGTTAAATATCTTTGCAAGGTCGAGCTTCTTTTCACCAAAACTAATACTTAGCATAATTTGACTTTTGAATGAAAAGGAGTCAAGTTAATCTGAATATCGCATTTCAGCAACAAGACAATTCAAATACTTTACACCATTAAAACATAATACATTAACAAATTATGAAACAATCAAAAAACATTACATTTTGTGCCATCATCAAAATCAAACCAAATGTATTGATCAATGTGCCAGTTGTTATGAGTCAAAGACAAACCTAAACTGGTGGAGTTTTAGCCTTGATATTAAGAAATTCAGTATTTTGGCTGTTTTGTGGTTTTCTAGAAGTTTGTTCCAGATTAAAAATATCCAATATATCTTTTTTCATATATCAAAAGGGTAAAAGGGGAAGGTTAGGGACAGGGCATATATCTTTCCGGAGATACACTTCAGCTCTCTCTCTGTCTCCCATTTGTGTTAAACGTTAAAGTTATTTGGGCTTTCTTTCAGCAATTACTGATGTCCTTTTGCTCTTCCATAAGGGTCAGATTGGTGGAATGTAAAATCAATAGCTATCCTGTCAAAAGATTTTCCCACCCGAGTTTTGGATCTCTCCAGCTCCTCTGCCGCTGGGCTTTGTGGGCGTTTCTCCTAACACTGATTATCTTGCTTGGTCAGTTACTTTTGTGGACAGCCATGTCCAGCTTAGCTAGCAGGTGTGTGGTTGTCCCAAACTGTTTTCATTTTCAGATGCTGGATTGAACAGTGGTCAGTGAAATATTCAACTTCATTGATTCAAAGTTTAAATTAAATCCTGACAAAGATTGTATTTTTGTTTTTAATGGGTGACATTCCTTCAATATTAACTATTAAAGTTATTTTGAATAATTAATTCAAAATAACTGATTTATTTTTTATTTCTTTATTTTATTTTTTTGTAAAAATGACATTTCTTGTTTGTGGTGGTTTATTAAGGTACGAAATCCCAGTAAACTACTAAAAAGTTGATGAATATGATATAAAACAGCCAATTAAGTACTGCTATCCAGTTTACATGAAGAAACAGGAAAGTCTCTGCAGCTCCCATATGACCCTTCAAGACACTCACTGTCTGTTTCTCAATAACAGGAATAACAACTTTACCTACAGCAAAATACTGCTCCTACAGATTAATGTGCACATATACATATATACTAAAAACATGTGCATGTGTGGCATTGTTAAGAGAACTTCTCACCAGTCAGCCTGCAGCGGCTGAGCTGCCTCAGTTAATCACTGCAGAGTACAGCCTTAAAGACTTACAACACCTCCCAGTGATACATTCAATTTTATCCAGAGCATGAGTTATTGATTTTTTGTAGTGGATGCATAACTCTTTCTTATGGATGTTCAGACTAAAACTTCATCTTTAATGTTCACAAGGGGTCTTGTAAGTACACACAGGGAGACAATGCATCACAGCGTGTCTTTGATTTTTCTAATGCTTCTGCAAAGCTGCGATAGAATTTTAAGCAAAGGGGATTTATTGTGCCTTCAGACCACACAGCATATCAGAGAATGTAAAAACCAAGCACTTCATTTCCATCACGTTACCACTGTGTCAGCCGCTGACTGATGCACGTTGTGGTCTGCCTCAGAAGTGGCATCTTGTAGAGCTTTTTTTTTATTATTATTTATCTTTGAAATTCATTCATTTGCCGATGCAAAACTGACATGGCTTAATACAAATGACAGATTGTATGCTTCTTATAGAAATATCATGTTGTACATAAAATTAAAGTGTCCCAAGAGAACAACCATCATCAACAAAAAAGAAACCATGTTCATTATTTCGGTGACATGCTCACTAATACGTGGAAGACGAGGGGGATGTTTCTACTGAATTTAAAATACTGACTGCAGCTTGACCCACTCTTTTGGACATTTTTAAATAGATTTTAGACTGTGTTTTGACATAGTGCTCATGTCATGAGGCAAGAAATATCTCCTCTAGCAGTCTCACTAGGAAGGAGCTTCTGACTGAAGGCTGATGTTGCATGACTGTCATCACATGCTGTAGTTCAATATGAAGGAGAGGAAGACTCCGGGTGTGGGGTTAGTTGACTGTGTAGTCTTTGGCTCGTTTGGTGGTTGATCCTGACATAGGTGAAGGTTTGGATCTGGACGCAGGTGACATGGTGCCACTTATTATGAGCCAAAAACAAACCTAAACTGGCGGAGTTTTAGCCTTGATATTAAGAAATTCAGTGTGTGGTGGTGAATAACACCAATGTCACCCTGATGGGTCAAAGGTAAACACGCCACCTTAGGTAAATGATAAGGCTGAAGGAATAATGAGTACAAGATCAAATTTATCGCACTTATTATTAAAATTGCCCTTGGTAATCATCCACATGTTAAGTATCAGTTTCAAAGACATTCCTGTGTTTAACCTGTCAGTCTAGAGTGACAGGTTAAACTATTAGGTGACTAAACTCTGTGGTTTTCTCAGGTTTTATAGCAGATGACTTGCTATAATGTGTTACAGCCTCAATACAGCTCTACTCCCGGACTGTCATGTTGTGTTGCATCACATCACAAATGTTGATCTGGTTTCCATTACCAGCAAACAGGTTCAAGCCCTCTTGTGACTCCAAGATCCTTTCTTAGCCAGTAACATTACAGATTTCATTCTGCTGCTCACACATGGCCAGGCTTGTTTGTTTCCTCTAATCACCCAGTCCCTTGACCTTAAGCCTGCACCTTGCGATTTCACATCCATTAGCCAATCCATTTTCTGTCGAAAATTCAGAACTGGGTTGTGGTAAAAAGAAAGCTGTTCTTTGAAACTGTTTTTCTCCAACTCCGGCAGGGAAATCCTTCAGTTTTTCTGAACCAAGTAAGATAAATAATCTCTTTTGCAGGCTTGGAGTCTATCCCACAGGATCATGCAAGTTGAGCATGCCCTGAAATGTCTCTTTAGCCTATGTGCCCCTGTTGTCACTCCCAACAAGCATAAAGAACTATGAAACATCAAAAAGTGAAAAATACTTGTGGTATTCTGTAAGGTTTCGTCTCCATTCAAATTTTGCCAACTCTGTAGGTCTAAATGCCTTAATATGAAGAAAAACACCAATGTTCTGGGCACAAGATGGCAAATGTTTACAGATATTGTTTTATATGTTCAAGTTTTAGTTGCCGTTTTATTATTTTATGCTTGAACAACACGAAGGTGCCAATGCTAATCATGATTTTTACCCAACTAAAATTGAAGGGCTGTAGTTGCTTTACGTGAATTATAGCATATTTAGTTGTTAGTTGCCATCTTTTTATTTTTTATTTTTTTTTTATTTATTTTACCACTGTTGGGAAGAGTGTCACGATGCCAAACACTTTTTTCCCCCCAAATGACCAATATCCTGGGAAACTGTACAACACCCAGCGTCATGTGAACCCTCTCTGTGAAATTCTGTGCAATAGTTATGACACTGTATAATCTAGTCACAAGTGTTTTTTTATTCGTCTTGACTGATCTTCCTGCCAAAAGACACTCAAATCAAAACATTATTTCTTAGTATTTCTCTATTATTGTAATCCATCCCCCACTTTTTTTTTTTTTTTTTTTTTTTTTTCATTTTTTTTGGAATTGAAAACATATTTTTTACAAAATATAAAATTCCAAGAAAATGAGTTAAATGATATCTAAAGCTAAATAAGTTCTGAAACGGAAAAGAATAAATGTTATTAACCCTGTTTAATATTCTTATACCCCATGGTGATTTAATGATTACATTTTTAATTAATCCAATGCAACTGAAGGGGCCTCATATTGGACGTATCAGGCTCATCATGCAGTAATTATGTGCAATTTGAAATCTATTTCACAGCTCAACAGACTTTGTGTATTTGAGCTGCCATGAATCAGCCTGTGCAACGTCTCACAGTAACAAAATACTGAAAACTTTATTTAAACAAACACTGAAACATGAAGCTTCTGTGATTGTTTGTCTTAAGCCATTTGGAATTAAGCTTGGCAATTCCTATTTAACTTTGAGTTGTCTCTATGCCTCTACTTAAAGCCTCTTGCAGTAAAATAGATTAACTCATGCAATTTGTTAAGAAACACTCTTGGTCACTGTATAAGTTGGAGGGAGGCACGAAATTATAGAACCAATCAACAACTAAGAGGAATTACTATATCGAAGTTTTGATTGGTCAAAGGCATCCAAAGAAAAATAAAATTGTACTAAAACCTAACTATGAATATATTAGCCAGACTTGGGATAGAAGAACCTTGCAAAAATAAGTGACAGAGACACCAATGAAGCTCCCAAATTTGTTGTGGTTGAGCTCCGAAAAGAAAGTGAAATAAAAACATATCTTCTCTTTTCAGTCAACTTTAAACTGTTTTTAAGTGACATTAACATCTCAAAATAAACAAAAGTGTTATGTTTGTGGCCAAAATGCCATGATAATCCCATGAGTGTGAGATTGTTATGTGATACATTATCTAATGATTATCAAGAAAGACATAAAATGGAAAATGTTACTGTAAAGAAATTTATTTAAGTCTTTTGATATATCCTTACCAAAAGATAAGGATATATCTTTTGGTAAATTTGTCTGTGAATAGACACATTTTTTGTCTATTCACAAAATAGACAAAATTTGTCAAATTTGTCTATTTGACAAAAACAGACAAATTTTTGTCTATTCAAAAAATTTGAATAGACAATTTTTTTTGTCTATTCACAGACAAAATATTTGTCTGTGAATAGAAAAACTGAGATCAGCTTTCAGTTTGCTTTCTTTTCTTTTTTTCTCTGCATATAATATCCTTCTTATGTCAATAATGTTTTTTTTAGCTGGATGCACCATGAAAAACTAAGAAAAAGGTGAAATACTTTGAGCACACACATGCAGCTGCTTAAAACTCTCAATCCGCCTCAATTCGCAGATTTAGACGGGCTGGAAAGATTAAGAAGGCTTAAGCTTTAAATAAGCCACACCTTATCTGAAATGACCAAACAAATAATGTTTTGAGTTTATACAATCTTGTTTGTTAATTATTAAACACATCGTAGCAAACAGATGAAAAAAGAAAAAAAAAAAGGCTTTGGCATTAACAATTCACCGGGGGTTGTTTATAGGTGTGTGCGGATGAGCACAGACGTGTGACAAATTGAGAGACGGCGCTGTCATTTCAGATTAGTTGAGGTGTCAAGGCACAGTAATTAACTTTACAGATGATTCAATTTGATCAAAAGCCCCACATAAGTATCAATTTGATATGTCTGCTTTCTAAAAAAGTACAAATAAACCCAAAGTGTGTGATCATGCTGCCAATTTGAGTAGTTTTTTCCATTTCCATTTATTGTGCAACAAAGAACAGACAAAAAGAAATGACAGAAAGTGTGCACAACTACTCACCCCCCTAAATTCTGAATTCAGTACTTTGAAGAACTATTGTTTGCACCAATTACAAGTCGCTTTGAACAAGCAGACTGATAGTAGAGAAAGTTCATGACTCCAAGAAACATCCCACCAAAGTTATTTCAGTCAGGAGGGTTAGAAGTACCAATTAGAAGTCAGATTGTCCTCACTTTTTCCTCAGAACGTCATTGTGACATCTTTCAATAAATAAAACTCTTTCTTAGTATTCATCTTAAATCGCTGTATTTTCAGCAGATAAATGAAAAATTATTCATATGGTAAGGAAACGACACCAAGCTATTTTGTGAATGTTTTGTTTGCAGTTACGAAGTTGAGGACAAAGTGAATATCTGCTCATGGCCCAAAACATTTGTGTTTTCAATAAGATAAGTTAAAATAATGGCCATCCACGGCCCTTCTTCTTTACAACAATGTACTCTAACAAGATGAAGCTTAAATATATTTTCTGTCACTGCATGAATGGGGAGTAATCTGTTATTCGATGAGGAAAGAGCTTTGAGATATTTTTTGGGGGGCACATGAATAGCTGGTTTCAATGAATGCTTTACTGAGTTTGGATTGTTTTTATTTTTTATTTTTTTATTTTTTATGCTTCTTGACTCTGAATGAGTGCATCAGTTGTGCCAAGGCCCTGGTCCCTGTGCAACCCTGTGTAAAGAGGATGGCACAAAAACAACACCACTGCTAGAACATGTTACGAAAAGGCTAAAGAGCCTTTTCTGGTCAATTACAGGATGATTTCTACTCCATGCATTTCAGTGCATACCAAGAACACTACTGTGGTATGACAAACATAAGAACTTTGTCATATCCTCCACTTCTGCCTGTATTCCTCTCCAGCTTCCATCCATTTCACTTCTTTATTTTTTGGCTTTGTGCTTTGCTGGCAGGAGTGGCCTCAGGTGCTCCAGAGCCTGAACAGATCGCCACCAGCACACACTTGTCTAATCAAGCTGCCTTCAGATAGTTGTGTCACTGCCATTGTGCTAGAATTGCATAGAATATTCTCATCTTATGGAGTCAGTTAGATTTGTTTTCCTTCCGTTGCACTGAATTTATGTTGAACTCAATTCTATAAGCGTCTGCAGATTTTACTGACATCCAGTATTAATAACATCTCTGCAAACTTCCAGTATTGACCAAAGCCTTAATCCTAAATTCATTGTTCCCTATAGTACAGATTTATTTTTTTTCCTTTAGCATTTAAACTAGTATTCTAAATAGGAATTTTCACATTTGACATGTTAGCAGTAGAGCTGGTATTTGTGACTATTCATTGAGTCACAGAGTGACTAAAGAATTTTGAAAAGAGTACATGTTCTTCTTTTTCAAATACATTTCGTCCTTGAGTGCATTTTCTTCTTCTTTTTTTTATGAGTTTAAATCAGAAATTCCAACCTTAATGAAACTGAACTCTATATCAGAGAGCTCAGATTGGTAACTATGACCTGACCCATTGCTAAATCAGGTCATGCATATTTAAATAGCTAAATGTTGTAACAGTTAAGTGGTTAGTTACAGTTAATATTCAAATCAGAACAAGCAGACAAAGCTACTCAAGAAGGGACATCTTAAAGAGAGAAACTGAACAGTGGTGGGAAGTAACGAAGTACAAGTACTTCGTTACTGTACTTAAGTACAGT
>NW_015112629.1:366951-378489 GCF_001443285.1 Poecilia latipinna
GAAACTGAAATTCTGTAACTGGCACACAAGAACGAACAATGAGCTGGGCCACATTTACACTTTTCAAGAGATAAAAGGTGAAAAGTGTTTCTGTTATTTCCTCAAAATAAAACAAGAATAAAAGGACTTTAATATGAGAAGAGAGTTTTAAGATAAGTGGCCGATTCTCTGAAAAGGCGTTTTCAATCATTAAACTAATTATTGTCACTAATCTATTCTGAGAGTTCTTGGAAATGTAGGAGAGAGAATTTACCGAGTAATTTGAGTTGCATAGGAAAAGTCCCCTTCATATTCATATTTCTTTTTTTATTTTATTTTCATGGGGAACCACAGTTTTTCAGAATTATCTGCATGCTGTTGGAATAAAATCCCTTCGACTTTTTCTCTTTCTCAAGTTTTGTGGTTATGCATTTGGCATATGGCTTAGTCAAAAAAAATGCAAATGAGGACAAAG
Source organism: Poecilia latipinna (assembly GCF_001443285.1). Lineage (NCBI taxonomy): Eukaryota > Metazoa > Chordata > Actinopteri > Cyprinodontiformes > Poeciliidae > Poecilia > Poecilia latipinna. Next base: position 367,406 of record NW_015112629.1, read on the forward strand.
CAGTGCAGGTAATATCAACACTATAGGCTACTTAGAAGTAAAACCTTTTGTCAGGTTCATGGTTGACATGGATGAAGTTCAGTAAAGGAGGCAAGGATAGGATATGGGTAGACACTATGGTAGGAGTGAGACCATGAAAAGCTGGGTCATCAAGAATTTCTTGAAAGTAAACAGGGACACCTTTTTTTCTTGTCGCGCTTTGAACGACACATGAAAGGAATCTGAATTGTCTTCTGCACTTTTTAAGCTCAGCTAGTTGATAATAACATGCAGACAACCAGAGTGATGGAGTCATGGCATGATCCTTGGAAATTAAGTTTAAGCATTTTACTTGGTGAATGAATAATTTTATGTATTTATGAATAAATTCCTATAGTTGCTGCTGTTCTAAAATATTGCTTATATTTTTGGTAAGTTTCTAAAGGCAGTTTTAAAGTTGATGGCTGGACTTTTTTTTTTTTCTTTTAGACTGAACCATACATAATATTCCAAGAAATTTTGGCTTTTTAGGTTTTCACCATGTTAACTTCAAGAAGTGAAGGATTGCATATAAGATATTGGGCTTATCAAAATGTGTTTTTTATTTTTATTTTTTCTGCATGTCTGTGCATGCTGCCGAGCTCTGTGACTAGAAGAAGCAGCCTGTAACAAAGCAGTAAGAATTTCTTCATCTCTAAATAAAGTACCGAGAAGGCTGAGGAAGCGACATCATCAGAAACAGTGAGCGTGGACCGTACGTCTGCAGCACACAGAAAACCAAGGCTGCAATCACAGCTATTGTTTGCAAGATGTATGAAACAGCAATATAGGGAATGAAGCAAACAAACGGATAAAAAATTGAGAACAGGGATGCCAAAACCGAACCGACAAAGGTTAGAATAGGTTATACACACTGGATAATGAACTGCTTTGTGTAAAACAGAAGTTATAAAGTATCTCTGCCCACTGTGTTATAAAGTATCTCTGCAAAACCAATGTGATTGAGCAAAACCAATCACATTGGTTTTGCTCAATCAAGGTCAACTTTCTGAATTGCGGCTGCAACATGAGCATCAGAATGCTTTACTTGTTCTCGCATGTGGATCGGTTTCCTGAGAATCTGGGATCAATGAGCGACGAGCAGAGGGAGAGAGATTCCATCAGGACACAAAAGAGATGAAGTATTTCAATTCACATGTACTTACCCCTAATCAGGGTTTATTATTCAATTTACAGAAATCTGAGTTTGTAACATTTAGTCAATACACTCTGTTGGAAAACTTTTTTTTTTTTTCATTTCAGAAGAAAGAAAAATGGAATCAATTTAGTCAGAAGATCAGGTTTCTCTAAGTCAAATTAGAATAAAAACCTGACCTGATTGATAAAAACGGATATAATTTTTTAGATTCAGAGATGCAAAATAATTCAGTTGAAAAAATTGACAACTTCTAAAAAAAAAACATTGTTTTTGCAACCCAGAGAATCAATCTAGATTCAGCAGGTACTTTTAGCTAACATTGACAAAGCCAATCAAGCCAAACCAAATTTGGCTTTAGAGTAAAAGCTGGGTGTAAAACAGACTCAAAACTTTATTTTTAGTATAGAATTACTTGAGAATGACTATTAAATAATGTGACTAAAACTCCAGTCAGCTTTGCGCTGGATCAGTTTAGAATCAGGAAATGTCAACACAGTTAATAAAGCAAACATGCTTTTATTGTGAGAATATTCTCCTGAAGTCTACTTTTAAAAAATAATACTAATAATAATCCAATATCAAAGTCCAAATCACTATTCAGCAGCACCTCAAAGGTCAGATTTAAATTAGACTGAAAGACTGCTGGTGTCCTTTGTACAATAGGTCCAACAGTTAAGTCCTCTTTTGAATCCCAATTATAAGGCAAAGATACTGTGAAATAGTTTTTACTTGATGTTTGAAAATATAAACATTAATGGTTGAATAACAGAAGTAAAATGTAATATTGTCAATGAGGTTATACTAGCTAGTCTTAAGGTTTAAACTGTCTCCATAAAATAAGACCAAACAGAAAAGAGAGGATTGTAATGATTTTAATTTGGCTGTTTGCTACAGAAAATATAAAGTGGTCCTTTAGTACATTGTTTTTACTCACCCTGTAAAGTAATTAAAGCAGACTTGGTAAAGACATAAGGCTAATGACAAACCATTAATCCATTAGCAGTCTGTGTCTGGCTGAAATCCAGGGTCATTTGTCTGCTCTTGTTCTCTGTCAGCAATAATCTATTAGGAAATTATTTTTTTTTATTTAGTTTCTCCCTTCTATACTGCAACATGCAATCTTCCACGTGTTCTTTTACATCACATAAGGTGCTCAGCGGTTCTCTCAACTCGTCAATTCTTCTGTTTTACAGTTGCATTGGTACTTGCAACTCAGCAGCTGATAGAAAGAAATACACTCACCATCCCTGTGGATGTATTTTTGATACAAAAAGAGACACAGGAAGGAAAATAAGTGTGAATTTGAGAAAAAAAAAATAGTGTGATTATGCTCCCCTTACAGTGTGAATTGAATTGCCATCCGCTGCACTTGTGGCTTATTGTTTCCTGCAGAGGACTGAAAGGTTAGTAGTCAGTGTCATCCAGACAGCTGGCCAAGAAAACACACTGAATTTTTATTCTCCTGTCAAGTATGTTAATAGGTTTAAAGCCATCTTATTTGTGACCGTATGCGAAGTGTAATTTTAGAATATGTGGTGGCTGCAACACGGCCAGTTACTGGGAAGGGCATTCGAAGTGGTGTAGTTCAATGTCAGAAAAGCTTTTAGCAGTTCACTTACTGTAGACTGGCAACAACCCCCCGATATTCTCCATGATATGTTGAATGAATAAACTGTTAAATTATTTCAGTTTTTTATTAAAAACTGAAATAATTATTTCTCTACCCATTGAGCAAAATGTCTGCCCTTCCGTTTAGGAGAGATGGATCCACAAGACAGTTGATCCTCAAGAAATGCTGACATATACTGAAAGAGCATTTGAGAATGGCTGTCAGGGTCATAAAAGTATAAATATTATTGAAGCTTCTATGATAATCCCTGTGTTGAAAAACAGGTTTACTTTGGCTATTTAAAAGGATGTGGAGGAAAAAAAATAGTTAAAGTAGATGAAAGGTCAGAGTTTTTCATGAGCAATACACAGTGCCACATATACATTTCCATCCATAGAGAATGAAATATGAAAATAATTCCTGCCATAATGAAGGCAAGACACCAGAGAAACAAAGTTTCTTCTACTTTACTTTTTAGGGCTGCTGAGAAATCTCTGCATATTACCAAGGTTTTATTTTTACAGAGACCCAGATGGAGGCAGAGCTACACTGAGCTGAGTCTTACATGCTAGGGGAACTTGAAAGAGATTCAGGGCTTCTGAAGAGACAAGTGAGGCAGCTTTACAACCGCTGTAATGATTTATCAACTTGATGCAGCCCTGTGGTGTAATCTGCAAATGGAAATGTGAGGTTTTTCAGAAAAATGGTCAGTGATAACATATTGAGAAATGTTTGGATTATGCATTACTTTTAGTTTCATTTGGTGACATTTCTTCAGTCCTATAAAAAGCCCTACTAAACAAACACTTCCTTCAAAGAAAGAGACCTATTTTTTATTGTTCTCTTGACTTCCATGTTGTCAAAGCTCTTCTTGGTATTTTCTTTTTTCTGAGAAGTCTTGACAGTAGCCACCTACTTTAAAGTGCGACTTGTGGAAAGAAATGTCAAACTGCACATAAGAGACTATGTATCACAGATGCAGAAAGACGTGAACACAAATTAAAACTGAATGTGTATTTTGACAGGGAATGGTGGATAAGAGAAGATGGTAAGCTAATTTCTAACAAGGAGAAAGAGAAAACTTTTCTTAATGTGATCAGGATTAAAATATTGTTGTTAAAGTAGAACATTCGCATTACGACGGCACATACAATAATTTCCAGACTATAAGCAGATACTTTCCCCCTGATACAGACGGCTAATCTATTGCAGGGCTCACACCATAAGCATATGACCACTGGATCCGCTAGGAAAGTGTGACTGTGATCAAAGGTTAACAATTATTAAACTTCAGTTCCAGAATAATGTATCAACATCAATTAAACAAAACTAAGGATCAAAAATCAAACAATGTTATATGGCATAAAATAAAATGGATTTAGGGCTTTGGTAAAGGCAATAAAATGAGCTGTCTGTCATTTGCATCTATTAGAGGAAATGTACGCAAATGTTTCATTTTTAAGAACAAAATTAAAGAGCACAACTGCTTTATATGAAGACGTATTACGGCATCGTAAAACATACAGTTGAGGTTATGAAGGCACTGGAGGTTAACTGAATCTGCTTGGTCCCACAATAGAGGGAAGCATATTATTTATTAAGACAAGTCAGATACAGTTCAGGACAGTCTTAATAATTAACACTAAAACTCAAAAGGGGAGAAAAAAGTGTTTTCTTTATTTACAGTAAAAGGAAAAAGTTTGCTTTTCTACTGTTGACAAAAGATATTTTCTTTTTTTAATTCTATGAACACAAGTTAGAAGTGACAGTGTGATTCCAGTCTCTGCTAAGCAAAGATTCACGTTATTAAAATCTACTCAAAATCCATTAATGCTGAACAAAAAAACAAAAAAAAAACAAGGTTACAATGATCTGAAAAGATGAAGTCATAGATTTTGGATGGCTGTGTGAAAGTCTTATACAAGGTGAAACATAAATATCCATTTAGCAAAGAGATGAGACAATTATTTTGAGAAAGTCTAAAAAAAAATGCCTAAAGCTGACATCCTTAAGAAAGCAAGCATATTTTTTACAGTGATTGATTGATGATGTGCAGTTGTATATCCAGGATCAGAGAAGACAGAGCTCATTATTTTTCCAATAAATTTGCAGCTGTTCATTGAACACTTGGACGCTGTTGTCATTTCATCAATCAAAAACACATCGGTGGATGATGAAGTGGTATTTTGGGATGGTAACACATTGCGCGACAGATCACCGAGTGTGAAAACTTTTCATCAAGGAAGAAATATTAGTTTAATTACATGGGCAGAAAACACCTCTGCTTTCAATCTGATTAAAGATTCATGACTGAAAGTGGGAGAAAAATAAGGTTGTGACAAGACTTCATACTGCAAAGCTAATCTGCCAGCTGCTGCATGGGAAAGTTTGATGATGAATATTGCTTTCCGTTTGTGAAGTTTATGGTTGTAGAAAAAGACTTGATTGTAACATTTATTTTTTTTTTTGCCTAATCAAGTCTGTACATTTGATGTGCCAATTATATGCTCAACGTGTTTAAAAATAACAAAAAGAACAGATGGTTAAAAACAACAAATGGAGCTCATTGAAATAGACAACTCTAAAAAAACAGGACATTTATAAATCTAGCTAAAAGGATGGGGGGAAAACATAAACACTGTTGCAACAAATGAACTTGTGTGGCAGAGTGTTGCACAGAACAGGACCCCAATGACTAAACAAACCATAAGCTTACCTTGATTTGATGGATATAACCCAACACTTTACTTGGTGATTGCAGGGGTCTCCTTGGATTGAACTCCTGGAGAATGCCAATTACTTTTTTTGTACTGAAAAGGGAGGGGAAGAAAACAAACAGTTGTTTGAAGCTTGGATGATTGGGTAATTTCTTTCCTCAACAGGACGTTGTAGGTTAGAAGAGAAATGGCGTGAGATAAGTTTGAATCTAAAAGGTTTTAGTTAATCTATTTAATTTAAACAGTTATAGCTCATGTAATAACCGTTTTGACTATCCAGCAAAAGTCGCATTAAATATAATCATTTATTTATCCAGGAATAAAATCTCTTTAGATTAATTATCTCATTTACAAGAGAAGATAACTCCAGTACTCCAGTGTTCTCAGGCTTGTTAACTATTCTTACAATGTTACTTTAAAATACATCTACAATTGTACCAGTAACACTTTATTTGAAGGGGTGTGCATAAGACTGACATGACACTGTCATAAACATGACATAACACCTGTCATGAGCACGAACGAGTCCTTATGAATGTCTATGACAGTTGTCATGAAGTGTCAGTTGGTAAATAATGACACTTTTAATACATAGTGGCTCTAAAAGTTGCATTGAAAGTCCATTAAAAGTGCCAATGTAGCATTAAATTGTCATTATTTACAAAATCATACAGAGTTTGCTTTTTTAATGGACTTTTAATGCAACTTTTAGAGCAACTTTGCATTAAAAGTGTCATTATTTTTAGGAAATCTAATTATTTCATGACATTAGTTGTTTTTTGTTTTTTTTTAAGTAATAACAATATAAATCTGTGTAAATTTCTGACTTTGAAAGCACTGACCAAAAATTCTCAAAAAAGAAATTCTCGTTACTCCTTGCAAATAGAAATAGATCTCACCAAGTCCCCTAAAACGGGACACATTTACTCCTTTTTAATGTTAGAAAATGACCATAAAAATGGTTCTGTTTTTAATGTTAACATCCGATGTCAACTGTAAATAATATGGTGAGAAGTGGGAGAGATGGCTGTACAATAAGTACCTGATGATTTCAATTAATTTGTAAATGTATAAAATAAATAGTTTGGTGAGACGGAGCTTGTCAATAACAGCAATACTTTAATAATGAAATCAGTTCCCAGAAGGATCACGGAAAATAAGCAGAATATCAGTGATGTGTGTTTCTGTGTTTAAACCTCAATATACAATCTTAAGCTTGTATATCGGGCAGATTTTTTTTCTGTCAGCTTATTTTATAATGTTGAGTACTTGGATCCAGACATGTTATTGAATAGAAAAAGCCAGAGCTTGCCTGCTTTGAAGTCTGATTTCCTGTTGTGCTGACGTTTAAGCCTTGCCTTTAGGCTCCTCTTGAAGTGCAAAAACACAGCTTGAGAGAAGAAAAAAAAAAAAAAAACCACAATAAAACTGAGCAACTGTAAATGTATAGCAAGGCCTTTTCATCTGTGTTCAACAACAAATATGATGACAAAAGCATTGTAGATTTGGAGGTGGTCACTAGCCAACGATTTAGCATTGAATTTGTGTTTACTTACAAATTCAATGCCAAATTTAATTTGTTTTAGCGTTTAAAACAAGTACATTCATACTTGTTTAAACGCTATTCTGAAGATATCTTCTGGACATTTTTTTTTTTTTTCAAAATGTCATTTTGCTTGATGGAAACTGTGAAATACTTAACTTTATGCACATAAAGTATGTCTATGTTGTTAAGGGAAACAGAGCCACAAGCCTGAAAAAGGTTAAGCAAGTTTCACTGACTAAAATTAAAATGTGCGAAATGTACCGTTGGATGGCAGGTCTTTTCTAGAATTGACTGTCTGGTCAGACAAATGACAGGAAGATGAGTGAATGGTAAACAGGAAGAACTGTTCCCTTTTGAAAGAGAAACTTGAATCATCACAGATGTAGCTGTTGAATACTGAAAAATTAAATTTTATCTGGGATTGTTTCACCTGCAGGACTGCATGGAGTATAACACCACATATGATGGCAGACAAGATTTGGGAAGTCAGAAGAGAACTAAAATCTGCAAGGCAATAATGAGAGTTCAGGTAACATGGAGCAAGGTTTAGAGGCAACGGTCAGGAGGTAGAAAACAGGTCAGGTAAATGATCAGGAACTCATGGGCCTCTTGAAGGCTGTGACAGGGAAGACTACAGACAATCTCACCCTGAGTAAGTGCAGAGCAGGAGTTTATATAGGCAGCAGCACAGGTGAGAGCAATCAGCTACTAGAAGGAGCTGGATTAGCAATGCCAGAGCAGAGGAGCAGCATGAAACATGGCAGGAACAAGGAAATCATGACATGCATGTTTGTATTAGTACCAGAGAAGACAGAGGGGGAATAAACAATAGTTCCTGTACATATTTGTGACTTTCAAGCCTAAGAAAATTTCAGGAAGCTCATTTAGTTTTATGGTAATCCGTTTGTGTCCATAAATCTCAACGCTCATTTTTAGCATACCACTAATAATAATAATTATAATAATAATAATAATAATAATAATAATAATAATAATAATAATAATAATAATAATAATAATAATCTCTGTTTTCTACATAAACATTAGTAAAATGGCTTTTGCATGACACGTTGTGGCAATTTTGATTTTATAGATCTTCAAATATAATCATTTAACCAAAGACTATTTATAGAATGTGGTTTCAAAACTTTCCTTTTGATTTAGTTTAGTGTTTTATCTTTAATTTATTTTTCTGTTACCTTTCTTTTAACTACTTGGGCATTTTTTGAGTGTGAGTGTGTACATGTTACCACTGTTGTATCCCAGTCTGGGTTTTCCACATATCTTACATACTTGGACTCTGAGCAGGTCCTCCTAATGCCAGAGTGTTACCGTGATCTCAGAACACTGAGGGGCAAGTGAACCATAAGTATTGCCACATTACTGACTCAGTCTCTAAAAGTGATTTTGAGAAGAACATTATTCCCTCGGCCTACACAGAAGCTGAAAGCAGAAGAATTAAAGTAATTTAATATTATGACCCACATTATCTGATTTTATTGAAGAATATGAATGTGTGAAAAATTGACTTTCAGCAAGAGTGGCTAGTTCTGAATGTTCTGTTTGCAAACGGAAATGCAGATTACTGCTGTTGCATAATAAGCCAACAGATGACATGAACTGTAGAGAAGTTGTTGATGGGAATATTCAACCAATATCAAAAACTTTCCTATAGAGTTAATTTTTTATTTTATTTTTATTTTATTTTTTTCCGAAAATACACAAGTATAACTGAATCTTTGTTTTATTAGTGTTGCTAAACATGCTGGGGGACACACAGGGTGATCGACCCTGGCCCATCTCACACTGACACACATGAGCAAGGATATTGTAGAAGACGATTTGGTTCCTTAATAACTCCTATTACAGCAAGTGATTGATACTCAAAACTGAATCAATGACTTGGGGATTTGATCAGCAGCACATCAAGTAAACAATGCACTTAGTTGCATTAGATGTTCTTCTTTATCCCCCTGCTTTATTGTGCATTAGAGTGACAAATTGATCTCGCAAGTTCTGGATTCACCACCATGAAATAAAAAGGTTTCCGCACCCCTGAATCAATTCAGCTTAAAGCCCCCCATTCAGCCTTGGGCAGTACTGTTTTGTCCTTATCATTTATCAGAGCGGACACGTGTGTGGTAGAAGTTCGACAGAGCGCAGCTTCTCACCGGAGCTGGAAGCTTCAACACTGCCACCAACAGGTCACAACACAGAAGCGTTTCTTCTTCCTCTTGTTAAACATCTCATTCTGTTCAACCTGAATTTATTTGTTTTATATATATATATATATATATATATATATATAAACATTTCCAACTGTGTAATCTTGCATTTAACATATTTTGTGAGAATTAGGTGTCCTATTTATTCTACAATTAACGTTTTTTTTTAAAAAATGACACTTTTTAATTAATTTTAAATCCAAAGTGAAGCATTTTCAATTTATATTATTAGAAAATGTGCTTCTTAATACTTTTTGTACTTCCATTTAGTCATTACCAATGTTCTGGGTGCATAACATGTATAGTCTATAAAAAAAAAATATGCAGCCCCTTGGATGTTTTACCCTTTACAAAGCAAAACAAAATAAACAAAAAAATACAAAAAAAAAGCTTAAATATCAAAGTGGAAACTGATTTTAACAAAATAACAAATATCAATGTTTATGATAAAATAAATAAATGCATGAATATTCACCACTTCAAGTCAGAGTTTAGTAGATTCACTTTACTCAGCATAGAGCCTGAGTAGAAAGGTCTTAATCAGGCTTGGATGTTTACACACTGCAGCTTTCCTGCATTCTTCCTTTTAAAACTGTTAAACCTCTGACAGGTTGCGTGTGGATCCTGCCCTGGGAGTTTAGTACTTTTTCAGGCACTGTAGATGTAGATATTTTGTGACACGAAGACACATTTCCTATTGCCACTGGTCACCTGGCTGATTGAGAATCCATATTTATCTTGCCACACACACAGTGAGCAGGATGGCAAAGGACCTAAAAAAAAAGATGTTCAAAGCTCACTGTTGGGAAAACTGCAGCACATAGTGTGTGTGTGTTTGTGTTTGTGTGTGCGTGTGTTCACCCTTTGGGAACAGGAACAGCCAGAGGTACTTGCAGACTCTTTGGCAGGTTTATGGTCCTCGATGGTCTGGACCAGAAGCGCGGTATAGGGGGAGAAAGTGATAACAATTCTAGGGGCCCTGACCAACAGAGGGTATTCCACAATTTAATCATTTATTTTTTGTTCATAGAAACAAATGCAAAAAATCGGGGCATTGTGAATTACAAAATTAATCACATTGTATTTTCAAAGATTGTTTTTAGCAGTAAATATGTAATGTTCCCACTCCCAGATAAAAAAAAAAACACACATCCATATTTGCCCTGAACCCCACTACCTGAGTTAAATGGTTCGTTCCTGCTTGGAGGCTTCAGAGCAGCAGTCAGTAGGAAACAAGAACGATTGTGGCAGTTACTACACTGCTAAGAAAAGTTATAAAATCAGGTTTTCAAAAAATAGAGAGGGAAAGAGAGAAAAAGGCAAGAGTGTTAATTTATAACCCAGTTTTTCTCCAAGAGATGTGAGTAGACTGTGTGAGATTATCAACCATTTAGCATAATTAGCTTAGCTACAGACTACTGATTGCCTCCTTTTCACTAGCATTTAATGAATTAAGGAAAAAATTACCAACATATTCATATATTTAACTTGTTTCTTGTACCTTTTACCACTTAACAACAGATGAGTCAGTCAGCAGCAGCTCTAACTACCACACCAGCATAAACCCTCTTCCTCCCCTGTCCCACTGAAAAAGGTGAGCAACACTGTGTTCAATAATAAGCTAGTTAGCATCATTCCAGGGAATCTGTCTGGACTGCAGCCAGTCCACACAGTTTCACCTTGGCTTGCATTTTAATTACAGATATCTGTTACCACTTCCCTCCTGACCAGTCCTCTCCTAAGTGAAATTAAAGCTGCATTATGTCACTTTTATATAAACATTTTTTTCACATGTTTTTTTTAAAACTGT
>NW_015112629.1:382461-414951 GCF_001443285.1 Poecilia latipinna
AAAGCAAAGCAGATGCAAGCCTTTAAAATTGTGACGCTTTTTATGGGTCAGATAAACTCAAAAAATTGTAACAGCACGGGGGGGCCTAAACAAATTTTTTGTCAGGGGGCCCAAGATTCCTGGTGGCGCCCCTGGTCTGGACACCCCTAAGAAAAATGTATTTCACACAATATGGATTGTCAAATGCATTAGTTATAATATGTATACAGACAAAATATTATTGTTTGAAATGTGCTGTAAGATAGTCACTGTGCTGGGAAAAATATGGAGTTGCTTATTAGTACAAAACAAATGCTTGTAAACAGATTAGTCAGACTTTTTGTGGCCATCTTGGCTCCTCATCCAAACTCTTTCATTAATCACATCACAGCAAATGAGTAAATCAAATACAGGTCCATGATATTTTTTCCTCATGGTCACTTTTTATTGACTTTGTAGAGTAGCTCATTAAATGTACCACTTTTATGGACCAATGAATGAATGGAGGAAGACTAATCAATACTGTTGAGTGCATCTCAGATTATTCATATATGTGATCTTACTGACGAGTGTGGCTCATATTTGCACAATGAAATGCATAAAAAAGCTGAATAAAGAATGTTAAAATTAATAAACACACAATAGTATGTTTCACTTACTAGCTGACAATTTTTTTGTAATGTGGTGGACTTGGACCTCGAAACCTCAGGTTGATTCGGGTCTGCAACTACTATCTGACTGTACCAACATGCTAACGAATTGCGTTTGTGTGACGAAAGATGTCACGATTTGTTGTTAGAACTCAAAGTAGTGAGGCAATGTAAGGGCCAAATAAAAGTCAGTAGCTAATAAAAGACTGAGTTAAAATGGAAGAAGGAAAGTCTAGTTAACTAAATGAATTGCTGCAGAGTGGGGATGCAAACTGTAGAGCCGAAGGCGATCAGTACAGGGAAACTAAACAGAGCACGAAATGAGCTAGTCAAAGAGAAGCTAAACATTACAATACAAATCAGAATTTTAATATGTGAAATATTAAAGAAGAGAACACCAGAAAACACCTGGAATCTCAGAAGTCATAAATGAGCTCAGTATTGAACACCAGGCATGCCAAAACCAAAAGTAGTCAGATAACACAAAATAAAAAAAAAATACAAATACTACAGATAATGACACTAACAGTGTAATTTTCTGTCCCAGCAAAACACAATTTGTGGAAAGAATTTACTAAACACTACAGGAGTTTTCCATTAAGCTATATGACTGTGTCAGATGAGATGAAAATTAACTTTTCATCACCCAATCAGGATCAGGTGTAAAACAAAACAAAAAAGAAGAGATATGTAGAAAAAGCGCCATGGTGTTCTGTTTCTTTTCCAAAGATCCAGGGAAACTTGTTAGAGAACATTGCATCATAAACAGTTTGAAACATCAAACAGTTCAACATCACATTTTCAATTAAAATTCAGCAGCATCTGACAGTTAACTGAAAAAGGTGTTTAGCAGAGCTTTCACCAGCGAAATGACTTAAAGCGTACTTTCACTCTGCAGCGATTTACCAAAAAATCAAAATGAGCTCCTTTCGTCATAAAAGCGAGAGAAAACCTTTAGTGTGTGCTGAAGAGAAGATAGCATGACAGGAGGTCCAGATTTTTTAAAGATCAGAGACATTGTGCAAAAAGTAATGGTTAAAAATCCCTTAATTTATTTACTCTAACCTTGAGTGCAAAATATCGACAAAAGGTTACCAATGTTTTTTTTTCTTTTTTTCTTTTTTTTGTTTTCCCCACATTGTAGCATTTTGCCAAAACATTTTACTGTACAGTACACATATTATTTGCTTTACTATTTGTTTCTTATATATGTATAAGAACATTGAAGTATGTGGTGATCAAGACAAGAGAAGAGGGCAAAAATAATTTATACAGAGATATTAAGAACAGAAAAATTGTACATCTCACTTTTGTAACATAAATAACTCAGATCAATATTGGATACTCGTATTTTAAGGAGATCGACTTTTAATTTGTGCAGGAATAGAAGGAAAAAAAGATGAAAAACCCTCTTAAAAAATGGGTTTTTTTTTAGCTTGAATGGAAATACATGTAATTTTGAACAAACAAAAAAGTAGAAATAAAATTAAATTGCTATCTTCATTTATACGGAGCAGATTGTTCTTGAATCTCCGCAATAATTGCAACTCCTCATTGGATTTTAAAAATATATCAGTATTTTCTTTTTGTCATACTCCCTGCATTGATTTTAAGCAGACTTAAATAAATTGTGTAACTGTTGGCCAGAAACATAAAGAGCTATTCAGTGAGTGGCAAACATGAGGGGACAGTCGATGAGAGGCTGAAACTTGAAATATCTGGAAATGTAACCATTCCTTACTGAAATGAAATGGTTCCACTTGACTGCTTCAAGGAAAAACAGGTTATTTTGTATACACAGCCGTCCCTCCAATTTTTCCATATTGATGTCCCATTTACAGCTTCTATTATCAAACCTGTGGGTTTACAATGAAAGTGTATTAAAGGTTACCCTGTTCTCAAAGAGTTTTTAATTTTCACAGCTCAGCTCAGCCGATCACGTTGCTTTTGAGTGTTTCTCTAAAGGGTCTGTTGCATAACTGAGGCAGTACCTCAGTGTAGATCTTTTAATCTGTTGTTTTGAATCCAAAATGCATAACAAATCAAGGTTATAGATCTTTACTTGCACTCCGAGAGTCAGATATGTGCATGAGTCCTCTTAGATTTAACTGATAATGCAGCTTTAATGCTTGGATTTATAGGATGCTATGCAATGATAAAATCAAATCGAATTTTATTTGACATGTTATTGTGAAAGCTTGTGTTGCCTGGAAACAGAGCGAAAGAAAAAGTATATAAAACTTGCATCCTAAAACACTCACTGGTGGCAACATACAGTAAATGCATTATAACTTTTTGTAATATCTACAGAGATATTGCAAGGGTGTACTTTTGCTACACTAAATCTAAAGTACATCGTAAGAAACGCAAGTCTTTGTGAATACCTTTGTTTATTTCTGCTTATCCAACAATGGGAAGATTGAATCACGAGGTTAACAGACTAAACCAAGACATTCCTCACCCCCAACAACTCTACAGAGTTTACTCAAACATATCCCAAAATATTCCTAGGCCAGAAGAGATATGTAAATTATGTCCCCCTCAGTACAGGTGGTCAGGACTTGAAGAAGCTAACAGAACCACATGATGTGCAAAAAGGCTGCCAAACCTGGCGCCCTCCTCTCCATAAGTTTGACAATCAGGTTTGTGAACACCAAAAACAGGATGGGTGATAAGGAGCTGCCCTGGAGTAGTCCAATGTGACTGAATACAGTCAGAAAGCTTAAAGGTTGGTACACATATCCAAAAATAAAGAAATTAGTTATTGCGATTGAGGAGGCAAAGAAAAAACAAAGTGCTTTTGTCGGGGTATTTCATACTTTACATTAACTTGAGCAGAAGTCCTTGCAACTCCTCACAGGTCAGTCCCACTGCAGCATCCATCATCGTAGTAACCAGTAGTAGTGACCCCTTAAAATTTCTCACCAGTCACACCACAACATTTGGAAACACAAGAAAATTGATTTGCCCAGAGCAGCGTTTAATCACAAATGAACTTTCCCCAAAAGGAAATCTTACATATGTACAGATAAACCTTAAGAAGTTTGAGTTCTCAACAACACTTTTAGGAACACTCTTAGAGGGATGATGAGGGCCTTTGTAGCCGTTCAGAGAAAACGTAACAGTGAAACTGCAAAATCAGGCAATTTTATATTTAATCTTGTAAACACTTTGAATTGCTCTGTTGATGACTAAATTGTCTTGCCTTGCCTTACAACCTGCAAAAAAAAGTAAAAGATGAAAGCAATGGGGTGTTTTTATTTAATTGGAGTAAACTAACCTCACACTGTTTCCAACAGTTTTTAGGTTGAAAGTATACATCTGCATTATTACTCTGTGCTTTCATCATTTGCATTCACTAACTGAGGCAATGTTTACATCCCAGGGAGAGAACCTAAAATCAATTGTGGGTTACGTCAATCAAGGCTCGGTGATAATTTAGACGGCGGTATTATCCCAATCAGCGTCACCAAACAACAGCAATTACCATGGCAGCTGGGAAAGTGATTTCAGGTCTGAAGTTTCCACCAGAAACATAAAGTCAAAGTCCCTCCTCGCATTCAAATCCCTCCACAAGTAAAAACCACCGAAGCCTTTCTTTATATTAAGAGATCGTTCTTCTCCCCTTTGCCTTGTTGACATAAATCAAGCTGTCATAAATCACACAGATCAGGTCGTAAAGTAACACTAAATTCTGGGCAGAGGTAGTAGCCCTACCTGATTTGCACATCCTATCAGTTCTGACATGCATTTCCAAATGCCCTCTGTCAGGGCTCCTCCACCCCTCTCCAGCTCTGCAGTGGTTTTGATCAGCGGCTCTTTGGGGAGTCAATGAGCTTCATCTGCTGCAGCTTTTCCTTGTCAGTGTCAGTTATCCGAACCTCAGTCTAGAAAACCAGAAAAGCCCGGAGCAGGCAGCTTAATCATGCACATTGCCGTGGAAGCTCTAAATAAAGAATCAATATTGTTTAAAAGTTAATTTTAGTGTGCATGAGGAGAAAATGATTAAACTATTAGGAGAGTGACATTTTCTTTTTTCTTTCTAACTAATTTATTTTTGGAATAATGTACTGCGTGTGATACTTTTAGTTTAGAAATAAAATGGAAATATTTTCTTCTCTACTTCATTGTTCAAATTCCCATGGAGCATATCACTTTGAGGTTAACAGGTCAGAATCCTCTCTTTGTGAAATTAATTGAACATATCTTCAGACATGAGAATTTGATAAATTATGGTTTACATGTTCTCAAAATCTTAAACGCTTTTCTGGATTTTGGAAATTAAAATGCAGTCTCATATTCTAGATATAAACCTTATTGGTTGTTGTAACAGAGCAAAGAAAATGCCATTCCTGTGCAGATGACAGAAACACATCATTTAGGAACATCCACTGTGCTAAAAAGCCATTTTTCTTTCCATTTCAGCTGCTCTGGATGCCAATCTGGTCCGGTCACAACAGGTTATCTCTCTTCATTTCTCCATTCGCAGCATTGTACGCTCTGTCCTTCACTCACAAATTATCACAATGGATTAAAATGGAATCTTCTTCCCAACATCATATTTTAATCTTTTCACTCCATTTGGACAATAGTACTGCAATGATTTTTTTTTTTCTACTATTCTCTGAAACAGTAAAAGTCGATAAAAGATATAAAAGAAAAGGAAAAAAAAACAACTCTCCAGATAACATTCAGAGCTGGCCCAAGGTTGAATGGGGCACTGGACAGAATTTGATTTGGGAACCATCTTGCAGATAAGATCTTCCATCAGTCACCACAGTGGCAACCTGCTTAATTGTTTGCACAAGACGATATGTCTTAGAGTTAAATAGTGAGCTGATACTGATTTATTTGCATTGTCTGTATGTCAGTTTGCATTACATTTTACATAGAGGCCCTTGTGCTGCAAATAAAACTGTACAGATTGGGTTATTTCTCCAATGTTGTGCTTTGTTCTTGCAGTCATGCGCAGCACAATATTTTCATACAGAATAAGAGACAGAAAGTGTAGCAGAAAAAATATCTATTTGTATGTTGATTTATTCATTATTCAGTGATGAAATGTCTGAGAGCTACAACTTCAAGACTCAACAAACTGGCATCCTACCTGTGGGTTTAAAAGCACTCAGTAGTGAGCCAAGTATATGTGTAATTCATAATAGTGATGAATGACCTCTTGACATAAGATCTATAATTCAAACCATTAAAGTTTAGGCTGTACTCAGAATACATGTTATAATTTCTGTTCCAATTCTGACCAGCATTGTTAACATGACACTTACAGGAATCAGCCCTCCAGTTTCTCCAAATGACTGTCTTCATAATACCTTAAATATTAGTGTGTAAGCAAGACCAACATTACGTAAATCTCTCAGTTTCATTTCACTGTAGATTTTCCATCCATTTTCTTTACACCCCTGTCCCTTAGTGGGTCAGGAGGGTTTCTGGTGCCTCTCTCCAGCTGACGTTCCGGGTGAGAGGCAGGGTACATCCTGGACAGGTCGCCAGTCCGTTGCAGGGCAACACAGAGACAAACAACCATGCACACACACACTCACACCTAGGGGCAATTTGGAGAGGCCAATGTTTTTGGACTGTGGGAGGAAACCGGAGTACCCGGAGAAAGCCCACGCATGCACAGGGAGAACATGCAAACTCCATGCAGAAAGACCAGGGCTGGGAATTGAACCCAGAACCTTCTTGCTCTACCAACTGCACCACTGTGCAGCCCTCATTGTAGATTTTGCCAATTTTATTTTATTTTTAAACACTCAGTTGTGGATCCCATTTAGGCTATTTGTGACCTGTGATCAAGTCAAAACTAAACCTAGGCGACACTCTGGTGGTGGATTTATTGGAATCACATCCCTTCTTTACAAGCAAATACCACATAGAAGATGACTTAAAATCAATGGTTGTCAAAGTGGGTGTGTGGCCGGTGGATGATTCCATTCGGTGCATGAATAAACCTTCAAAGGTGCTTGATAATAAGCACCTGATTTACATTGTCTAAGAATGTGAGGGCTCTTGGGCTCCCTCTGTGGGCCCGAATGTCCAAGGCAGTCGCTCTGTTTTCATACGACTTGATTGGGGCCTGATATCATTTAATTAAAAAAGAGGCACTTTTTCTTGAAAGAGATCAGATTAATTTCAATACTTTAGATATGACGGTGTCACATCAAAGACATTTTTCATCTCACAGCACATGTCAAGAAACTGCACCGTATTGTGGCCACGATTTGGGAGCTGAAAAACACTTCAGACTGAAAAACAGGAGCTGGCGTTTATCTCATTTGCGGCCAGATAATAAGATGAATGCTGTTGTAGGCTTTCATTCATCTAGAGTGTGTCACTTTCAAAAGAAGAAGAAGAAGAAGTGGGAAAGAGTCAGAATAGGCTTCATCTGAATCACTGTCTCAAAGGTGTGACGTCTGATGGGCATGCTAACACAGACCATTTCTTTATAAGATCGATTTTGGCACATATTTAGCAACGCTTTGGTTTTCACCACAGGATGCCTTTTAAACCTCTTCAATAAATTGCACTCTGAGAATTTTGCAGAAGCAAAACCACTATTTAAACTTTGGAAGGGATACCATGGGATTTTATCTGTTCAACCCTTGAGCATTTATCGCCTTTTTTTTTTACAACCTCTCACTGAGATTTGCTCCTAGCTGGCTGAAGAGTCACTCCCATTTTTTCCTTCATATTCAACTGGGTTATCTCGACTTGCTCACACAGACGAGGAGGTGAAGAGACGGGGAACAAGGAGACGTGGGGAGTTGAAGGGAGGAAGGGTTATTTCTTTTTTCCTTTTGTAAAAGATCGTGCTGCTAGTCCAATCAAAAGAAAAGTGGTTTAATATGACATTTTAGAATGGTTAGTATTATTTTCTGCCATCTGGTACTCCCTACTTCAGAGTCTAAGTGACATTGCAAGGATTTGAAGGCACCTTAATGAGTTATATTCTGGTAAAGGACTATGAAGGGCAAGCTTACCAAACACTTTCCAGACAATTGCTTTATTTAAATGTTGTGTGCATTATGATAATTTGACCTGAGTGATGCGGAAGGAATGCAATTACGTTTCCCTCCCTGTTCAGAGATATTTTACTTGAGTGAAAAATACTAATTAAATATACCTCGTATATAATATAATGGACAAAACTGTGCCAGATACACTGATGTCTTATATCACCATCAATATTGATATTATAAGCAAAAACAAAATAAAGTATTATTAAGTTGATTTAAAGGTCCTTTTGCAGGTTACCAACACTAGTTTCATTAAACCTTAATCTGCAACTTATTAAACACTTCATCTATATGTTAATGTTTTCCAGCATAAGCTATGACTACTCCTTGTTTTCTACTTGTTTATTCCATTTTGGAAGAAGGCACTGGTTTGTTAAGTTTTTCATGCATTTGTCAATTCAAATGCCGCATTTTCAAAACAGTTAACACGCAGGCCTAAGCAGCAGTACCCGTGATCAAAGTGGCACATCGTATTTGCAAAAGGCACTAACCACGCCAAAACTTTTAAAATAGGATACAGACTAGATTATTCTACTTTAACAGCAGAGTTTGTATTTACATAATCTGTTTTCTGGGTGTTTTAATTCTCCTTTTATAACTTTCTTTAGTTTTGCATACTACCTTAACCAAAATGCTGAAATCTACACAACTTATATCTGCAGAATTCCAGCACAGCCTCTCTTTTTTTTTCTTTTTTTTCAATTGCCGTTGAAGCGAAAAACAACCTGCTTGCAGAAATCAGCAGGTCATTAGAGGTGGAATAAATTACATTAAAAGCACAAGTATAAAATGGTGAAGAACTCTTAATAGCTCAGGTGCTATTAAGATGAAGGAGGCCTCAATCTTTGTCCTTGCCTCGATGCCACATGGGTGTAAATAACTGCAGGGTTAATGAGGTGTTCCACATGTGGGAGCTTATATTTTCTTTCTGATAAACTCCTTGCAGGCACAACATCATTCCTTGCTTCTTCTAATGGCATTTTAATAGTTATCAGTTTATAATATCGCTCAGCCGTCCGTGCATGGGGGGATGACAGGTATTAGGATCACGA
This sequence comes from Poecilia latipinna, assembly GCF_001443285.1. Classification (NCBI taxonomy): domain Eukaryota; kingdom Metazoa; phylum Chordata; class Actinopteri; order Cyprinodontiformes; family Poeciliidae; genus Poecilia; species Poecilia latipinna. The sequence goes on from NW_015112629.1 coordinate 391,177, forward strand.
GGTGTATATACCGTTGTATGAGTGTTTATGGGGAATGCAGAGTCATTGCCTCTAATGATAGGAGGAACAAAATGAGCTAATAAAAGAAAACACAGAAGGCAGATACAAGATTAATATGAGGGTAGGACAAACCTTGACATCGCTTCTGTACCTCTTCAAAAAAAATCTTTCTTTTTTCTTACCTGGAGTTCAAGTGACTACAAATTCTTAGACATGAAAACAAAGAGGTGAAATTCCTCAAGGTGTCGTGCATTTTGTTATTTTATGAGGGCCTGCCATAGCAATGCAAGGAGAAGAATGCATTGCATTGTGAAACAATTAGGATATGAGGAACAGCTGGAAAGGGAGGTACACTGGTAAGCTGAGGAAAAGTGAAAGGGGCAAAGGTCACAGCTGAGAGAGAGAACATATAACCTGTAACTAAAAAAAAAAAAAAGTTAAACAAGGAACACTAAAGAACCTCAATCTAAATAAAAAACAAACTGAAAATAACTAGTACTAGTATGTAACATTTTAAATGCTATTTTTTATGTTGTTGATTTTACTTCTAAAAGGGAGCTGAGTATGCAGCAACATCAGATCTTCAATCAAACAAATCAAATGATAGTAACTTACCTGCCTAACTTGGCGAAAGAGGAAAAGAAGAGAATCAAAATAAAATAAAAAATAAAAAACTGCAGTCCACCCCTACAAGCTCCCCCAAATCACATGCAAATTGTGAAGGTGAATACTGCATGCACATCAAATGTAAAGGTATGGCAGCGTCATCTTACAAGTTAGATCCTTGTGGGGAGCCAAAACTTTCTCAGAGTGGCTGATTTGGCTGGATGACAGTTCCTGACTTTGCAGCCAGAGGGAGGCATTTGACACAGTTTGACTGATGTTTGCTACCAGGCACATTTCTTTATAGAGATGTAATATCTTGATCTACATTTTTCTTTTAGGATAAATAACAGTGGAAAACATGTAAAGTTATGAGCAAAGCAATATGTTCAGAATGTTCTTCCAAAATCCTAACTCTTTAACTACAAGTGTTTTCTCCTCTATTCAGATACTGGGTATGAAGTTAACTTTAAGAAACTGTAAGGGAAGCAGTTTTTAGTCTATATAAGGTAGAGTACAAAAATAGCAAAACTGCAAATAAAAATTTCAACCTATGCGTGAAAAATTGGTGGCTTTAGATTGCATGCGTTAGGAGCCCAGAGACTCACTTCTGGTATGACGTGAGAGTGTGTGCTTGGCTTTCTGGACTAACAGTGCATTTATAATCGTCTATGATTGTACATTTCTTGAGTTTGAGCTTGAAGTGTGGGCTTTCTTCTCTTCATAGCACTTCTCAGAAAAAAATATATATATATCATTCTCATGAATGGGATCCATTGACCCGAGCTGGAACTGAGTGACACCCTGTGGTGCCGTGCCAGCACAAAAACGGCTCATTTGTTTATAAACTGACAATCAAAGGCAGGCCGACCTGGAGAAGCACTGAGAGACACAAAACATGGTTTTGTTCTGAAACCCCAACAAAACCAAAAAAAATTGATGTTTTAACTGTGCATGAATGACATCTCTTTTGGGTAAGTACTGTTATTTTTTCTGCAAGAAAGACGTCCAATATTTGATTACAGAAAGAAATTTTGATTTTAGTTATTCTCTACAAGGTTTTCCTTTGAGCCTACTTTAAAAAAAAAAAAAAAAAAAGTCTTTCGACTGTGAAAAGACAAGAATTTTTCCCCTGGTTGCATCCTTTTAGTTTTGACAATAAACAAACTCATCAGACTGATTTTCAATTTTTTTTTTGTTTTTTTTTTTTAAGTAAACTGACATGAAATGTATTATTTTTAATCAATACTCATATAGTTTATCAGTATGCAATGTTTTGGATTATTTTGCTTTTTACTACTTTTCTATTGGCTAGTCACCAGTCTGAGCTCTGTTAAAAGTTTTAAACTCTACTGTTATAAAAACTTGACTGAATAAAATTCAGCCAACAGTAATTTATTGTGATTTTTTTTTTTTTATCACAAGTCATTGACTTTTAGATTACCATCGCTTTAGGTGAATGCAGTTACCAGTAAGACATTTCTGAAACACACTGTAGATGTACAGGACCAGAGACATAGAAGTTAAACAGAAACAGAACTTTTTGTAAACTTTTTGTAAAAAAAAAAAAATAATAATGAGTTGACCTTGTGCAGCAAAAATCTACAGTAAGATTGGTAGATTTTATGACCAGGGCTGATGGCATGTCTTTATTTTTGTCTATAGTTTCATGTTTTACAGGAAACAGGAGTCTGCAGAGACATCTGCTTTTAATTTCTCCAGGTTCAGTTGGCCACCCAACCTCCAGTCCGATGTGGCGTGCTTCTGTAGGAACCGACTTTCTGAATAGATTTACGCAAAAAGGGAAATAATTATATATGTTTAAATATTTTATGTAATTTGGACAAGTTAATGAAGTTCTGTTGGTAAAAAAAAAATATGATTCCATGTGTTGTCTGTTTGCCTGACTTCAATGTGGTTGTGAGGTGCATTATGCTATATGTCGGATAGCATTTAAGGTGAATACAGTAAACATCATTTCCTCCATCTAGTGTCCACTGAGCTCTCGACTTTCAGAAAGGCATTAGTTTCCCATGGCATTGAATTGAATATTTTAACCATCATTGTTTGTTAATAATTGCAAAAGCCTCAAAGTGAAAATATGTCAAAGAACTGAAGAATCCATCACTCAAGAGGTGATTAATCTTCCTGTTTGAAGGTAAGACTTAGGTTTAAGTTTTAAAGGATTATTATTTTTTTTTTATTCTCGACTGCAGGTAACTATTGTGGCTTGACTCCTGACATTCCCGCTGTTCTTCAAGCTGTGTTTCAAATAGTAAATGAGCTACAACATCTGTCAGCAAGAGCACTCAACAGGAGGCAATTAGGGGAGTGACCTGCAACTTTGTTTGTTTGCTCTTTTACGGAATGACTGAGTGACTTACGCGGTTTGTTGTTTTTAAGACGTTTAGAGTTACATGGAACGGATCGACACCGTCATTTAGAATTGCATGCTGCCTTTAACATGATGTAAGTTTGATGCCTCGGAGCCATAAGACTGACTTACTGAAGTGACTTAAGCGATACAACTAAAGTGCATTTTTACCCTTCACAATCTCACAATGAAGTGCTCCAGTATTTGATCTCAGTTTGGCAAATTAATCAGAAGATACAAAAAAATCTAAAAAGTTTTACCTGTCATTTGTATGTTGAATATGAATTTTTCATTAGTGTCAGATATAACCAGACTATGATGGCCCAGCTGCTAATTGGTCAGTGAAATATTTTTATTTTAACAAAAGAAACATTCACATAAAACACTTTCCAAACACTCATGGCAGCATTTATCTCTGTGATGAAAATAGCAAAAATGTTCAGTAATGTAATTCAAGAAAGCCCGTAGATAAGCCCGCCCAAAGCGCAGCTCCACCTTAAATGAAAGTGCAAGCTAAACAGTCAATTAGCTATCTTTTCCTGTTGACAGAACAAATCTATTAACTTCCATTTCCTGTACGTCGAAAAGATCCCTTGCTGCCCCAGTTTCCTGTTTGCTCCAGTTTGTTCCCTTGCTGCTACAGCGTCTTTAGTTTGTTTAGCTTGTCTCACATCTTAAACAACTTATAATAACAGCGTTTATTAGAGAATATGTGAACAGCCGGTTAACATGCCATGAATTATCAATAGTAGAACAATTGCAGCAATGTTTACAATCCCATTTACAGGTTTGAATGAGTCTATAATGGAAATGGTATAACATTTAAAAGTAGTTTCATCATATTTCTGCTATTCAAAATCTAACACTTTTAATTTTGATAGACCAAGAGATTTCTGACAGTGATAGAAATAAACATCGCAGAATTTAAATGTCAAACTTTGCTGCGTAATTGAATTACAGACATAAAAATAAACATTGTCCGGCATGTCAAAAAGCTATCCAGTTGTTATAATAGCATAAATTATATCTTTTACCTGAACAAAAACTATTGGACTTTTACAGTTATCTTTGTTTTTACTTGCATGTAGCTACTGCTAAATAATGTTTAGTTTCCAACCAGTTTTCCTCACATGTCTTGGTTTTGTTCCCTCATGGTTGTTTTCTAGCAATCATCACCTCAGGTTTTCTCTCAGTCATCTTTAGATCAACTAGTTGTCTCTTGTGGTTTCTCCCTTCCTTATTGCCTCAATTTCTTTGTTATGGATTAGGCTGCGTTCACACTGCAGCCTGAAGTGACACAATTCCGATTCTTTTTTTTTTTTTTTTTGTCAGACCGGATTGTTTTGCCGGCCGTTCACATGTTTTGCCGGGCCTCGCATACAAGGTTGCATATGTTTGCGACCTTGTATGCGTTCTGCAGTGTGAACAGGCAAACGACCTGAAATGTCGCGCATGCGCAGTAGAGGGCGCAATAGCGTCAGAGTTCTCAGTGTTCTGCCAACCGCCATAAAAAGAAGAAGTGCGGCGTGTTTGCGGAAGTAAACACGGAGGCTAATGGTGGACCATAGCTTACATGTTTGAAGTTGTTGTCCGGCCAAAGCAACATATTAACAACTTAATCCTCATTGTAGTCCGTCATGGTTGTTTTTCTTCCTGCTTGTGCGTATCAGGATGCAGAATAGTGAGATTTGTTGAAAGAATCCGACAAAGATTGAAAAGATCGGATACAGGTCGCATTACGTCAAAAAGGAAAAAATCGGAATTGAGCCACTTCAGGCTGCAGTGTGAACGCAGCCTTAAAACAAAATATTTTAATCACAGAATTCTGACTTATGTTGTTCTACATATAAAAAAATAACAGTACTGACTTTCTTTAATTTTAATTACAGTCAAAAAATGACAATAAACAAAAGAGTGCGTCTAAATAAATATTTTATTGTTGATACTATTACAATTATCTTATTCCATAGATGACATGTGACTGTCCTAAAATACTACACTGTACATGCTCTACATGTGTGGACAGGCTTTATTATAACTGTCATTTCTTGAAAATACAGAAAGCACATTTGGATACTGTAGTAACAAAAATATTTATAAAAAGTCTGAAAATGTTCTGTATGCTTTACAGGAAAGCTAATGTAGTTAAATAATTTAAACCTAATAAACAAAAATGAGTTCTTTCAACAAACACAAACAAAGCAAGAAATAACACTGATAGATTAGATACAATACAATCATCTGTCCATATCACAACTTTCATTTCAGTGTGAAACATGACATGGGCTGTGGTGGTTAGTTCCTGATGTCCTTTAAGAAATATGCTGCTCATTTATTCATCAATTCATATAAAAACTATGTTTCTCATCATTTTTTATAGCCCTAAAATACAACTGTAGCATAAAAAAATATGTACAATTTTCCCCAACCAATACATTTGACAACATCAAAGAGATTGTAAATGAAAGAATAAATTAAGTTATGAAGAACACTTCTGGCTGCAAACACAAGGCATATAAGAGCTGACAAACTCACTCTCACAAGCAAACACAGCATAAACACGCTAACTCATACAGGCACACTAAATACAAATGGTTCAAGTTGTGTCTATGAAGAATTTTTAATGTTGAAGAATGCTCTGAACGGTATGCCCGTTCAAGGGACTAATGGGTAGCTAACATCTGGCAAAAACGTAAATGAGGCATGAGAAAATATTTCGGATTTCATTTCTTTCATTCTTTGTGCAAAGTGTTATCTCAAAATAAAAAAATAAAAAATAAAAAACTGTATTGTTCCAAGAAAACATGTAAAATGTTTTATTATATTTATTTATTTATTTATTTTATCAGAACATCAGTCCATTGACATCGGTTCCAACTCAGGATGCTCAAGCCTGACAGTTTCATGTAAAATATTTTCTGGTGGGCCTCAGGTCCTGATTAGACCTCATTTGGAACTGAATTTAAACTCTTCAATGTTTTTATTACTAAAATAATTGATGTCCTTCTAGAGGACCGCAGACCCTCTCTGAAATACCAAAGCTATAAGTGTAAAGAGCAAAATAAGTAAAACGTAGGGAAAGGAGGTGATGGGTGATGAAGACTGTAAGTGATGGTAGTTGTGCTGGCTGTACACTCTGTTTGGCGGCTCCACTGTGATGTAGCCATTGATGATACGGACCAAAGGAGGAGGCGGAGACTGGACCACAGAGCTGCAGGAGGAAATAACAAGACAACAAGATAAATATATAACGTAACAATCCTAGTTTTCCCGCTCATTTTCTTACCAACGTTCGTTAAATGGATTTGTCCTAATTGGCTTTATGGTTTAAACACCAACAAACAGTAATTGTAAAGCCTAATCTCGCATGTTTGAAATGAAAATCATGTCACACTTCTGAAAAATGTTGGGAGAGGGTTTCCAGCAAAACCTAGCTATAGAAAGCAAGTCTGTGCAGACTAAAGCAACCAGGTTCTTTACCACATAACTATGCAACGACTGCATCGGATACTCTGACCGTTTCTCCTTTTCAGACATTAAAATACACAGACATCCATAAGGAGTGCACTTTGTAGCAAGCATAAGCAAACAGTCTGTTCCTTTTCCCATTTAAAATTCAGAGCCTTGCATAAAGAGAGAAAAAATAATTTCCACTGGCATAATGTAAAGAGCACTTTATAAGACGTTTTCATCCTCTACATGTATTTGTTTTCTCTTTGGGTTGTCGTATTTACTGTAATTCACACAGTCCAGCTTTGTGTATGTCAGACGAAACTGGAAACTCTAAATGGCCCGTAAGTGCTATTTCTTGTGGACTGTATTGGTTGACCCCATGACAAATGACTGGAAATGGAGACACTGAACAAATGGTTCTTCCTGATGAATGACTATAGGAAATGGAAGAACAGAGTCCTACCCTTTTTTGACAACTAAAATGAAAGCAAAATCTCGCTGTGACAAAACACACATACGTTTTTTTTTTTTTTTCACACAGCAGACAGCTACTTTTTATCAAAAAGGTGAGCTTGTTTTGTTCTGCGGTTAGTCCCTGCCTAGAGCGATGGTGAGAACCAAGTCGGGTTTAATTGTCAAGTTGCTATTTTTACATGTAAGACACTGATACCTGCTCCAGAGAAGCGTGTATCTAATGTTTGTGTTCTGTAACTAAAAGAAGAGGATGGTGATTTGATATGTTGACTGTTTGGTGATACGGTGGCTGTTTGAGCCCCCAGCATCACGTCAGGAAGTTCCCCACAGTCTTCTCACATGCTTATCAAAGTAACGTGTTTATCTTCATTCGTTTGCAATGTTTTCTTTAACAACTATTTCCAACTATTACAATTGTATACCATACTGGTTTGATCGGAAATTGATATACAGTTGTCATGTGCATAAATGTCATGTTAGTACAAGTTTTTGGATTATTCTATTTTAAGGAGGAGATGAATAAACAACTTTAAAGGTTTTTAAAAGTAAAAGATGGATGGACAGACGCATAAAACTTGCTTTTTTGTGGACTGTGACGCTAGCTTTCATGCACAAGTTTGACCTTGTTTTATAATGAATTCAAAGCGATCGTTGAATCGAAAAACCACACAAGCTAAATGCTGTATATTTTCTCACCCTTTTAAAAAACAAACAAAAACACTTTAAGTCAGTTATTAAAAGTCCAAAATAAAGTAGTCATGTTATCTTTGGGCTTTCTGTCTCCTTACCTTTCTTCTATGCGTACCCAGAGGTCATTGAAATGTCGATTTTGTTGTTTCTTTTGCTTGTTTCGCCTCTTTTTCTTTAGCATCTTCTTCTCTGCTTTCTCTAGAAGATCCAGGCTGTCTGCAGGAAGGAGCATGTGGGGCAGTGGGTCCTCTTCCTGGAGAACTCCCTGGTCCCCCTCCTTGTGTGGGATATCATGGAGGAAGGGTTCCAGAAGAGTAAAGTCATCCTGATGATCCTCCAGTGCTGGGGAAGCGGGTTTTGACGACGATCTCCTAAACGGCACAAACACATTAATAAGTTGAAGAACAGAAATGGGAAATGTGTTTTAAGCCTTTTATGAAGAAGCTCCTAATACACTTTGATTCCTCTCTGTTTGCTTTGACTCACTTTGTGACCCATCAGCTTTGAAAAGGTTCACAAATATTGAATTACACTTCACATCTTTGCAGATAAAGACTGCAAACACTAGCAAACAAAAATCAGGGACATATTCTTTTTTTTTTTTTTTTTTCCCCCCGGGAACACGTGGACCTTTTGAAACGTTGACACACCCATCCTGGGAGGAAGTTTTTCTTTTCTCCGATTTTAGTCAGCCATGACAAAATGAAGATGAAGGAGAAAAGTAAGACTGAAGAGGGGAGAGATGAATTTCAGAAGTATTGAAAAAGGGTGAGGAGACAATACAGTAAACAAGATGACGTTTGATAGAAAATACATGTGCGTATGTGTGCGCGCGTGTATGCAAACACAAATTAAAAGCATTTTGTACAGCGTACATGGGTGTAGTGAAGCCTACAACACTTGATCTTCATAACATTTACTGACGGCTTTTCGGCTCCACGTGGATCTTTGTCAGGTTAAACATCTGCCAAGTTGTGGACATGTCTCATTGCTTTCTAAATGTTTGACCTGCTGAAGCATTGTAACATAAGCAATGATAACTACCACATCTGTGGACACGTCTTTAACACTGAATGATATACACATACTTTAGAGCAGTGTGTTCTGCCATCCAGATGTTGTCTTTCTCAAGAAGAACCCATTTGCTTCAGCAGAAACACATTCTGCACATATTACAAACGATGTCCCCGCTGTAAATTAGCCTTAAAGTGCTCCAGGGGTGTCATCCGCAGGCAGTAGTTAATGTGTTACGAGCGAAACGTTTAGCAAAAGACAAAAAAGTTTTAAAGTCCCCTTTAAAAAGCGAAGCACGGAAAGCATTTATCTTCAACTACTCTCCTCGATCCTTATCACCTACAAGCTTTTACAGAACCTGATGTGATGCAAATGCTATTTTTATTTCAGTCTACATAATAAATCGCTCAGTTTCATTTTAGCTGCATTATTACACATAGAGAAAAACAGGGGCAGTAAAGTTTTTTTTTGCGTTAACCCAGCGAAGCGGGTCGGATGCTGGTTCATTTCAGGCTCATAATCCCATATCAAACACAGGCTCTTGTGTGTGAAAGTAGATTCACTCATTCATTCGAACACACACAGGAACAAGAACGCAGATTGAAGGTGAGATAGCCACCCGCAGCGCTCCACGCTCGACTGGCTGCACCACATGCTTCGCAGGAGGAGCTACGAGCCGAACTTTTCAACAATGCTTCACTGGTGGGCCGCTGGGGAATTTGTCAGACTTATCAGCTGCGCGATCCAAAACACAGAAGCATGCAAAATCCCTTAAGGAATGAGAGCTGTCAATGAGAATTATTTCTGGTGAAACAGTGAAATGTAAACATTGCATCTACAATATCATGCAGTCCGATTAAGGGACGACCTTCACCCACATGTGTCACTCTGATGACTTTGGGGTGTGAAGAAAGTGCATCACAATATATATATTAGCTATTGCAGCAAAATCTAGTTGTATAGTTGCAGACAACTGAACAGACACATCTTTTTTTAGTTAAAATTAAACATAAAAACAATAACCAGCTCGGGAGAAAAGGTCTGATTGCTACATTTAATGGATGCAGCATTCTAGTCTTGAACAAATCGTGGCAAAAAAAAAAAAAGAGCCTACTAACTATTTTCTCCAAACAATTCAACAGTTTATGATTTTATGCAAAAGACAAAACACAAAATTATTCATTTTTTACTAGTCAATTCAAGTTAGTCATCTGTATATTCAGTTCATTTTTCATCTTGTCTACTTTGATACCAGAGGCAACTATGACTTTAAAAAGTCAATCACTCAGTTATGGAACTGTTATTAGTTATTATGATGCCCTTAGTTATTGTTTTTATATAGGAAACAATGTCCTGGCACAATTATACTAAAAAAACGGGATAAGTCAAACTCATAAACGTTGATGGGAAAATTAATGGGCCAAAATAGAAGGCATAGACCTATTAGAGAATGCAACAGACTGGAAATATCAGAGAGTTACCCTAAACATACAATATAGAGTTTGCTACATAACATTTTCATTCATCACAATGGCCCAGTCCAAGTACTGACCTGAATGCAACTTAAAACTTTCTGTCGGTCTATCCTATAAAATCTCTGTGAGACACTTTGCAATGTGTGGTTGTGCTTAGCTTGCTGCCATTACCTCCTTATGGGCTGTCCAGCAGGTGTGTGTTCCACCTCATATCCCTGGCGGCGAAGCACATCGATAACTGTGTTGTTGCCAAGAAAGTGACCTGCAATCAAGAAATGAAACGCGTGACTCCCCCTTTTCCGAAGCCAATGGTGATGCATCGAAGCTAACAGAAGCAGGACGTTTGATATGAATGGCTCCAGAATACACTAGAGGAGAGCAGGAATAAAGCAATTAGGTCTGGAAGACTCAAGACTGCAAGAATGTAACATGGAAGGAGACAGGAAGGACTGAGGTGGAGGAGAGGTTACAGTCATGCAACAGTAATAATATCAAATGTATACACAATAAGTTCAATATAAAGGGCATGATTTTTAATGTCAATGTCTCTGTTACTTTGAAAATGATAAAACAAGAAGCTTCAGTGGGCTAAAGTCCTCATCTCGACTCCGTCTCTGAACGTTCTCCATCCATCCCCCTCCGACGATTCTTCTTTCCTTCGCCAACCACTCTGATCTCTCCATTCACGACCATACTAATCTTTTCCATCCCCTCTACTTGCCTGTCCTCTCTTTCTCGCTGTGACCCTCTCAGCTAGGTGAAGTGGGGCCATTGAGGCTTCAGGTTGCCATGTCAAGAGGTCTCCATTCTTCCTCTCATTCTGACAAAAGGGAGCAGTGGCCTATTGTTTAGGCCTGCTCAGCCGTGGCACCGCGGAGCTGTGTAAACAATGAACCCCAGCACTTTAATCTGGGCCAGAGCCACCGACAGAAACAGGCCAGCCTGGATGCACTATGGCTGCCATGTTGCTGCCACCATGACTTGGGGAAAAATGCTTTTGCATATGAATGAATATGTAATGTTTAAATACGCAACAGTTGGAATTAGTGTTTAAAATGTGTGTGTATATATATATATATATATATAAATATATATATATATATATATATATATATATATATATATATATATATATATATAAAGGAAAGGAAAGGTCTGTGGACTTCAAAACTTCAGACTCGTTAATATACACACAACAACATGCCTACATCTACTGTATATACAGATATAAATTAGGTACAACGGCAAAAATAAGTGTTTTTTTTTATATTTGTACAAAAAACACATTTTTTTTTCTTTAGAGGAGAATAGATGAATGTAAAGTATAATTTCAAAATAGTGGGAGGGTTTTATGTGCCCAAGACATCACAAAAGCAAGCAAAAGACACTAGATGGTAATTTAAAACTAAAAGATGTTACAGAAAGAGTTATATAGCTGTAGTCTTCAAGTATTTTTTTAGATTCACAGAAACTGGTGAATTGTTAAAAGTCCAAGTATGAGTCTGATTCATTGCATATACTAAATTTAGAATGTAACAATACTTTCTCAAACAGGTGATCTGCATTTATTTTAATGCAAGATGACTTTCTCACAGAGGTTATGTAATGTTTTCAGTGCCTTGCTCCTAATTTGTGGCTAAATGAAATTGTGCCCTGCTGGTTTCAACATATGGCTTCATTACAGAGCCATTTTTAGACTCATTAATTCACGGCATCAAACAGACAGCAGATAAAAAAGAAAAAAAAAAGAAAAATTGCAACATTGAATATTATCTAATGTGAAATCGCAAAGCTATTTTTTTATATGAAGTTTAATGCATTAGTTACAGGAATTTTCCACCTTAAGCTAAAAAATGTGTTTCTCTGGCCCTGCTTTGGGCTCACGGCATAACTTGCACTTGATATTTATTTACAGCCTCTCACTGGAAACAGACCTGCAGCCCTGCAATTTACAGCCCCGCACAGTTTTGGGCGTCCACATCTGGAGTAATCTGGAGCAACATCTGACATGTATTTCCACTGATTATTTACTTAGGCTTATTTCATACATCTTAAATTGATGAAATTGGCCAGGGATATTTGCACCAACGCACAATATGTCCACTGTACGCCTTTTATGTTGCACCAAGAGAAGGGAGATGGCTGAGATAAAGATACGAGAGAGACCTGAAAGCCTTCATTCACCGTGGACTCTCTTACATGTAGAAACATGAAATGGACCACTTAGTAAGAGAGGCACAGATTAGGTCATTTTAATAATGTTTGGTCCAATTTCCTCAAACGCGACAGCTTTGAAAGCAGGCCAAAAAAAAAGGAAAAAGCTATAAATAGTTTTACACCAAAACACTACGGTTTGAGAAAACCTTTGAACTCATTGCCTCTAATATTGAAAGACAATCAATGATTAAGTTAAATATATTTTAGAGGCAACTGTTGTTTTTTAGAAAAGATCTATAAGTGTGGATTAGTCATGAATAAGCAAGGCAATTTAGCAGCGCAAGAAAGAAATATATTATCAGGACTAACAAAAGCTGAAGATATTAAAGGTCCAATATTATGATTTATTTTTAGACAGCGTGGTATTACATGCTCCGCCAAGATAATTGTTTCAACTCAAAACCTAAAAAGAGGAACGCCATTAAGACTTAAAGGACATTAAGCAAAAATGATGATGTTGGAGAACATATTAAAAAAAAAAAAAAAAAAAACTTATATGCCTAGAAACAATCTCACTTCCAATTAACTGAGATTGCACTGTGGATGGTACAGGCTCAAGAGTAAAGTCAAACACACCTGGTCTGCCTTTAAATTCAGCAAACTATGTTTTACTCCTCCTCACACCTGTACTTAGAGCTGTGCCAGACGAGAGCCACTGAGGCTCTTCTTGTCAGGAAGATGTGGAATTGCTGCAATCAGAGGCTCGGATTATTAGAACATATGGAAAGCCTTAAATAGTCTTCCTTTTCCATAGTCTTCAATATTTACACTACAGCTTGAAACCAAGGCCAAAGCAGCAGTTCTCATAACATTACAGCGCGCTGGATAAACAAACGCTATAGTCAGTACTGAGGCCTTTCCGCCCCATACAGACTTTTCTTGCTGTTTATGTACACATTATGTTCTGCTAGTCAGTAGACTTCAGCAGCCTGCAGTCATCGCCTCTGTGCACAAAAAGAAACCTTTTATTGAGGTAGATAACCATAAGGTGTCACCACGCTGTGGAGCATGAAAAGAGAAATTAAGCCTATGTAAACTATTGTCAAAGCTAATTTTTTTTTTTTTTTTTTTAAAAAGGGCCGAGACATTTGTGATCCAATGTTTCAGAAATGATGTAATGAAGCTTTTTTTTTTCCTTTCTCTGGAAAACCCCAACACTGGTTTGTAACAGCCAAGTAAAACCTCAGGGTGTTCAACTGTCAGAGAGCGTCAACCATCCATAAACGTGACAGTCGTGACAAAGACAAATATGAGGAAAATTACTGGTTATTCACTGGCACAAAAACAACACAGCTTTCCTTGTGTTTATCAAACAAGGCCAGCTCTGTCTAGAAATACAGGCTTTGATAATATGACTCTTTTTTTTTCTTTTTTTGTCAATTATCCATGATTTACTTATAACGTTATTTGTACTTGATGGGCACAGAATTCCTTCAAACAATAAACATAACCATCATCAATAATCATTTTGGAGCTTGTTTGAAAAGAACACAAACCCGCAAGAAACTGTGTGAAAGATTAAAGACTTGTGGGATAGTGAGGGGGCCTACCCATAAGGGTGATATATTTAAGTACAACTCCACTTTATATATCTTACAAATAGTTTGTATTTGGAGCTTATCCATGTAGAGCGACACTAAACACACAGATGTGGCTTGGTCATCAGAATGGTAAGACTGACCACATGTCAAGAGAGCTATTTATTACAAACGTATCAAACGTTATGCTCTTGGTATTTCTACACAAGCAACTGTGACAAACTATCTACAATAATGCCGCTAATAAAAACAATGCCATGGCCATCCCTTGCAAATAAAGGTATGTATGTGATGAATGTAAACGAGAAGCCCTGCATGAAGAGGAGAAGGAGGAGGGAAACTTGTAAGCAGTGTCTCGAAGAGTTTATTGTTTTTTTTTTGTTTTTTTTTTACAATAGTTGTTGTGCCAGACATTTAAAAGCTGCTTAATGACTTGCAGTAAACAGAGGAAAACATGCAGGTTTTCGATTTCTGAGAATAATCTCGTTTGATTGAACTCACAAGACACAGCGTTGCACCTGGATTCAACCTCAATACAAATGTATTTTCAAAACAATGCGATACCACATGAAATAGTTTATGAGCTAATTCAGACTAGACCAAAACTCTCACACACACACACACACACACAAACGTATGTGTAGCCTAATGTTTCGCATAACCAATGATCAAGACAGATTGAAAAGGAGCCAACAAGCAAGTTCTTCATAATAAGACGCAAAAGCCACAATTCAATCACTGCTCAAGAGTACGTAGAGTCGTTTCATCTTGCATTTGTCCTCCATTTGTGTAAAAATGTCAACTTGTGGTCTACAGACTGCAAGAAAAGGGTAGCACATGTTTGCTATTACAGGCTCCAACAACCTTTACAACTACACAGAATATGAACAAGTCTTGTAGAAAGTAAAAAGGATTTGCCTTGAACCCATTTATGATGACTTGTTGTCATTTTGGTCTTTATTTCAGAGTCCTCAGCATTCTAAATTCACTTAATATATGTGTAAGGATGCAGAGGTTTAACCCAACCAGCTTCAGTAAAAACTGTTTTTGAAACACCAACATAAACAGGACATAGTTTTGAAAGTAAGATGCCAATGATAAGAGCAGGTCCCGATAAAATATGGCTTTGACATGACTGTGAGAGTTTAAAAGATAAGCTGTGCTGATTATGAGAAGCACACAAAACCTATGCCTCAGTTCCCCAAAATAAGGATTCTTTATTCTGAAGAATGATAATATTTCAACCAACACCAAAACTATCTTTCAGTATATTTCTCTGAAGCAGACCGAGACTCAGAAACCAGCCACACTCAGTAGGGTATTGTTTTTTTTTTTTTTTGTAATATCGATACCGATCTCCATTTGCTGAACAGAAAGCAGATGGAAAATCTGAGAAGCACCAGGAAGGCAGGCAAGAGGGTGAAAAGAGCAGCAGACAGAATAAAGATAAACCCATAAACACAGACGGGATAAGACGAGCACAGATTTCTAAACTCGAGACAGGAAAAAAACAGAAGTGGAGACAATCGGGAAAACCAAAACAAGCAAAGGAACGCTAAGTTCTCAGATGACAAACGTTGATAGCGCAGGATAAAAGCATCTTGTCTTCGGCTTTAAAAATGAACAGTTAAGATTATTTAGCATGTTTTCCGTGTGCCATCCAGCTTAAATAAGGTTGTATTGTTAACTTGTAGTTCTTACAATAATTTTAACAAACAGATTTCTTTGCTACATGAATTATAAATCCCAAAAATAAGGAGTACATCAACAACTCATTGTTAAAATACATTTTTGTGTACCCTTACATTTTTGTGTAAGGGTAAGATGAAAGACTATAAAGTCTTCCATCTTACCCTTTTTTTTGTTTGCAATTTATATAAAGCTGAGAATGTAAACAAAACTTCCAGACCAATGTATTTTTAAAATCTATCTTTTTGAAATATATTATGGATTCAGGGAGCGTATATTACCATTTTTTTTTTCCTTGTAAAACAGAATCAAGCTAAACTATACTCTTTAACACAATGCATTACGGGCAAAGGCAGATAATTTAAAGTTTCTAAACTTTAATCATCAAGCATTGCCAAAATATTCCTTAAAATCACACCAAAATGATTGACGAGTTACTTCCCAAGCTAACAAACTTTACGCTGAGCCACTCAGCTGTTTGTCATTTTGATGAGATGGCAGAGAAAGTGAGAAAGTGTGCTGAAGAAAGTGCTTTAAAATTATTGTTTGGAAAAAATGAGAAACAAGGAGCATGAGAGGTCTGTGGTACGAGCTTTGTTTTTAAATAAGTTCACACGGAAAATTTGCGGTGGCTCACAGCACTTTGGAGCCGTGTTAGGGATTACATCTGCCAGCCTAAAGTAGGCAGTGCGGTCTTCATTTTTTTTCTCCCCCTTTGTTAAAAGCAAATCACTGTGACTGCGCACACAGCAGCTGAGACATGACTGCTGCACGTGAGCCGAGCTGATGTACTGAAATGGATCTTTACAGTTTTAAAAAGAAGAGTATTTACTGGGGTAAAATCATATACCTATCTTTGTTGAGAAAATTAAACAGAGGAAATACCTAGAGAGGCAAAAAAAAAAAACTTTCCACAGCAATGCACAGTTTGATGTGATGGATTGCCTTGCATGTCTTCGCTGAGTGCTTCAAAACACACAAGTAAAAGCACTAATGGAGAACAAGCTCAATCAGATGATATTCATTCTTCATGTAGATCAAATTCACATTCAGAATGATTTAAAATACAAAAATAAACTGGCACGGATGAATTATGCCTGTAGGCATGGATTCCATTGGCAACAAGGTTTGTAACTTGCACCAAAGTTTGATTAAGTTCACAATATCCCATGTGCTCATGCCAAAGAAAAATAAATCTTGACTCTTGTTTTGCTATATAGTAGGCGTAATACTGAGCAAGTTATGCTCTACAAACAAAGGCCATGTCCTTATACCTTCAGTAAGTACAGTTATAACATCAGGATTACCCTGTCAATAGGCGATTAACCATCTATACACATGAGCAGAAGTGATGGTGGTTGGTTCTAGGATGATTAACGCCGGCAGAAATGTAGAACAACACATTTCTGGTGCACGTCATTATTTTTGGCTTTTCAAATGCTGTTTCTTATCTTTGCTTGTGTCTGCTGGCTAATCTCACATCTTTAAACCCAAATAAAACAGCTTGAATATTTGTTTGAGCTGGCGACGCAACACAGACACAACGTAGCCCAACAAGCCGGCACAGCAATGTTTAAAGGGGTCACGAGCCAAGATATCAATTTGTCAAATGGGTCTGGGTAGCAAACACAACACAGACAGGGCAGGGATACAAATGAGGGTTATTCTGAGGCAAATAAATAATGCTTCACTAATTTTGACCAAACTCAATTTTTGGCGTCATTTAGATTAGGATTATTAGGCTGTCAGTTGCAAACTTCTTGACGATGACGACTCTTGTTTTGTTTTCTTTCTTTATATATGACGTGTTTGAATGCATTTCTGCAGTTTAATACTGTAGCCGCAAAAAATGACACGCATATCTCTGCAGGCCTCACGTCCTGCTGCGAGTTCCTCCTCAGCCTGTCAACTGTCTCCGTCCAGAAAAAAAGGATAGCAACGGGAGTCGGATGCCCTCTCACTTCTTTTAAAAAGCATTCCACGCGGCGCTTCCATCTAGAACATGTGGCTCAGAGAGCAATTTTGTGCCTGTTTAGTTTGATTAATCTGCAAGCAATCTTGTTGTCGTCCCAGAAGGCCTGGATATCATCTGTGTTTTAGGTCTAGGTCATAAGTAAAAGCAGATCCTTACAAAGGAGTCTTGTAAATTCCCACAGGCTCTGTTTTTGATGGTCAATCTACCCCTATTTAGTGTTCTGTCAATGATTTTCTTATTCACCAGGCAGATTTTGCTGCTAGACAACTACCTTTGTCAGCTAACCATGTGTTACCCCGACTTCGTTTCTCATCACTTCTCTTTATTTGCCAACTAAACAAATCCATCCAACTTACTCCTTGGTGCAAATATATTAATATCATGGTGGAAAGTGGTCATTTCTAAACGACCTAAGTATCTGAAAAAGCTTTAAGGAAGAGAAAGCTGCATTGCTTTAATGACGTGTTGCAATCATCTAAAAAAAAAAACGTTCATGATTTCATCATGATGCCACACCGAACCAAATCATTACCTACCAGCAAGTGCAAAACACTGCAGCAAATCATCAGAAGTCAAATGAGACATTATGCAGCCATCACTTTGCTTTACACCAATTACTACGGATTTCCAACTTCAGGGGTTATTTCAGTGATTTGACTGTAGACTCCCAAAGTTTGACTTCTGAGTCCAGATGTTTGCCAGAGTAATAAAACGTCTAATTGCCTACACTATGCAGGCACGATATAACTGAAAATGAGTTTAAAATCTCGCGGCAGTAATCTGAGATGGAATGAAAATGGAGTTAAAGCCAGATAGTTTTTGTGTTGTATCCAAGCAGTCAATGAAATCAAACTCATTGTTCATGGGTGGGGAGAGTAATATGTGGAGTTTTAGGAGGTTTACATAACCAGTTACAGTGCAACAATAGTCTTTCCATACAGCAGAAGGTACACTTGTCCTATTTTTTGAGTTTGGATGCCTCTTTCCTGGAAAGATTCATTCATAGAGTTATTGCTATGTACTCTTACATGAAGTCATTATTGTAGCTACAGCTGACATTGGGTTTGTTTCTGTTAAAAAAAAAAAAAAAACAACATAACTCCTGACTCGATGTTTCAGAGTTTAGTTGTGTCTTTTCTGAACAAAACCATCAAAAAAAAAAAAAAAGCAATTTCTGCCATTTCGTTTGTGGACTAATTCTTTTAGTTCTGATAGAAGGTAGCCCTGTCTCAGTCCTCTTCTATTTTGTCTGTGTATTTTCTATTCTCCCAATCTTCAGCTGGCCGTGGCAGGTTGCAGCTCATACAGCCTGATTGCCAAATAGGTTTCTTCCTGTTGAAAACGAGTTGTTCCTCTCCATTGACATCACAAACATGTTAATGAAGAGGGACTTCTCCAAAGTCCACAACTCAGCCAGGAGTCCCTCCTGTTTTCACAAAAAGACAAGAAATGATCGGTTGAACTTTATTGCATCACATTATGCCTTGGACTGAATTTGACTTAATGATTTGATTTTAAAAATTTGAAAAACAAAATGAATGCAACTCATAAAAATAAACATAATACTTTATGAAACAATAAAGTTTGATATGTGAACGAACCTCCATAAAAGCACAAATACTTAAGTATCAGAGGACTAAGGGTTAATATGTTTCTTCATATTTCCTTCCCCTCTGGGCAGAACATCAGTCCGCTTTATGTTTCATCCTCAAAATGAAAGAGGACAACCTCTTCATAACAAGTCCCATTTCAAACCATCAATAGATGGACGGCTGCTCTCCTGCTTAATATATAATTTTCCTTGTCCTTTTCCCTTTCATATAGTAGTTTGGTATTTCTGGTCCAAATGAAAGTTTGGCCTCTGGGCAGGCACATAAAGAGCATGTTCCAGGTGGATGAGGAAATACTGCTGGGTTTGAATAGGGTCAGGGGTGAGGAGTTCAACTCTTTCAATAAATCACAGCAAGATGTTGTGACAACTGAGAGAAGAAGTGTGGGCTGTATGAAATATGTCTTTTGAGAACAGGCACTGGGGCCTCAAACCATATGAGAGCAGAGAAATGTATATATTTAGGAGCTTTTCACTCAGCAGCTTTACAGGCAGTTAGTTATCCAAAGTGGCTGACAGGTTTATCTTCCTTTTATCCCTCTTTAAGGGAGGAGGGGCAGGCTGATGACACATTACAGATGCTCCTGACTTCTTATCTGTCTGGTCAAATGCTTTTCAGCTTTATCTGAGCTGCATTTGGGATTGTGAATATGACTAAAACGAAGATTAAAGACTCCAGAAGAAAAACATCTCTGCTTTGCTTGATGCAGTGAATTACGTATACTGTTCTTGTGCTATTTTTGAAAAGACCGTCCTTTATTTGGCTGGAGCTCTCTAAAGTGAATACTTCTTGGTTGGTGAGCGTTCAGCTCACCAAGAGACGTAGTAATAAATACTATGCTATGTGGCACATCCTTTGTTGTAATTTTATGTGATAGACCAACACAAAGTGGATGATCATAATTGTAAAGTGGAAGGACATTTCCACAAATGGAAAACTGGAAACTGAGGCATGCTTTTGGATTCAGACACCTTGGGTCAGTAGTTGTCCAAACAGTGCAAGTCTTGTAGGTTATGTTTTCACTAACTTTACACATGTAGGGACTGAGACATTTGCTGATTCCAGTGCAGGACAGATATCAAGTTCATTCAAAGAGTTTCTTGAAAACACATTTTTCAAATCTCAAAATTAATGGGGTTTAGGTCTGGAAACAGATTGGACAAGGTCTTTCATCTAGACTATTGCACTTTTGCTTTGACTGTAGATTCTTTCACTTGAGTTGTGGATTTCTGCAGCTCCTCCAGAGTTCTTGAGGGGCGGTGGGGGGTCCTGGGATTAACACTTTCCTTGCCCGGACGTACGGTTAACGTGAATGGCCACGTCATAGTACGTTTGCAGTTTTGTTAACGTCTTTCAAATTACTGATGATTGACTGAACAGTGACTAAGAAATCTTCAAAGCTCAGGATGTTGTTTGATAAATGAACTCTGGATGCCTTAAACCTTCGCACAACTTTATCTCCCTGATCTGTCTAGTTTGTTACTTGGTCTTCAAGATGCTGTTTGTTCACTAATGTTGTCTAACCAACCTCAGAGGCCTTCACACAACAGTGACATTAAATTTCACACTGCTGCACTCTGGCAGCTAACAGCTGACGTTTTAGGGCAGTTGGTTGTTGTACTGACTTTTATTTGGTGTGTCAAATTAAAAGGGGTTTAATGATACTTATGCAGACATTTATTTTTAAATAGTTTTCCAACTTACAGATGTGCATGCGGAGCTCTATATTGGCCTACAACAAAAATTCCAATAAAACATCTTAAAGTTTGTGGTTGTAACAGGATAAAATGTTGTTTTTTTTTAAAAGTATAACAGGTATGGATAATTTTGCAAGACACTATTATGGAGAGGATTCTATCAGAATGGTTTGAATGTGGCAAAACTTGATTGATTGCTCTGTTTTGCAAGATATGAATTCAATTCTTGAATAGCCAACTGAATTTACGATTTGCCATTAGGCGGCACAAAAACAGATAAAAAAAAAAGTAGAGTAACAACAAAATTGCTACAGTAATAAAAGTTAAATAAGTCTTTTGAAATAAAACATTCCAACATAAAGGTGTCATTCAAACTTAAATCTGGGAGGCAATCCAGCTTTGGCAGACGCTTCAGTCCCTGCCTGTCGCTGTTTCCCCACCCAGTGTGTATGTGTGTGTGGTGGGTCTGGTCTGCATTTTAATGGAGCTGGATGACATGTGTGTACTCATGTCAGCGACTACCCCAAACAGTTGTAAACTGGCTGTTTATGAGGGTGAGGTGCTGCAGAAAAACAGCACTTTTTTGAGTTTCACACCATCTGGGAACGAAAAAAAAAAAAACAGGCGAGAGACGGAGCACAGCAGCTACAAACAGGAGGGATTGGGCCCAGGAACGAAGCAAATTCAGACTGGAAATTACGCTTGGAAATTTAATTAAGAATGTCTATTAAATTATGACTTGTCTCGCATTCAATGAAGACAGAAGCTAATGCATTATAGTTTTGTTTATTTTAAATATGTATGTTGACTGGTCTAAGAAACTGACTCTGGACCAACTGTTCATGAATATTCAAAATGCTGCATGATATCCTCAAAGTCTTGGAAATCCTACAGACTAATGACCAGAGCAACAGAAAGACTTAAATAATTTAAAATAATTCAATTTGTGACTGAATATTTTACGATTTAAAGTAACTGAAATCTGCAGATGTACATTTATTTCAAGCCGATTTAAATAAAAACGAATAAAAAGTGACTTTAAGGGGTTCTAAAAAGTTGTTTCCAGAAGTTTCTATGCCGGTGTTGGTTTTTGCATTGCTCTGTATACATATTTAACTCTGGACTCTGTTTTTCTTATCCTAAGATTGATGATCCACTCATATTGCATAGATTAAGAGAAACATATAGCTGTTGTACTGGTGGAAATAAAGCAAGTGAAAAATCATTCTCATGTGTTTATCTCAACACAAACAAAATAAAGTATCTTCATAACTTTCTTCATATTTTGTCTTGTTATTAAATACTCGCAAGAAAATAGCTACTCACTGAAACCTTCCCATATATACTCCAATAATTAACAATGTTTAGAAAAGAAAAGTATTCTAGTCATCAAAAAAAGCCTCACTTCTCCAGAGAGAACAGTGGCACATTTTCAGTGTGACTGAATGTTTTTACGCCAAAAGAATAATTTAGAGTGGGATGTATTACTTATTTAATTACCAAAGACAAAAAGGGGAATTTAAACATGTCTTAAAAATAAATAAAAACACACAGTACTTGCTTTTTAATGTAGTTATCCAACATAGTATTAGAAAAATGTACATGGCTAGGGAAAACACTTTTAATTTCCATGTTTCACTTTATGGTGCTTTTCCAAACAAATTCCTCTGAAGCATTCTACTGTTACAAAACACATGATTTGATTTCTTTTTCTTTTTTTTTTTTCTTCTGGCAAGAATTATTTTTTAGGTCTAAACACTAGTTCCAAACCCCATCCAGTTTTATTTTTTTCACTTGTACCATAGCTTTTATTTTGATTATGCTCATGCCCATGTGGTTTGACGTTTCACATTTTAGGTAAGTATTTTCCCACTCTCCAGTGCAGAGTTACACGCCAGAAGTCAGAGAGCTCTGGGAAATTTCATGTCATCTTCTGCCTAGAGCCAGGTCAAAGTCCAAGACATCCATCTGCTACAGTCTACCCGAAGCACTAAACAGCTCACCAACCAAGAGGTATTCACTTTAGAGAGCTCCAACCAAGCTAAATAGTGATAGATCCAAAGGCAAACCCTAATTGTCTGTGAAACGAGTCAAACATTTCAGTGCATAGTAACTGTTACAGCATGTCAGCCACACTGGCAATTACGCTGCCGCAAACATTTAAATTTGTGGTTTTGGATCAGAGTTTTTAGGAGAAGCATGGTGTGCTAAGCATATTCAGTCAAAACATGAATGCCTTCACACTTTTAAAGTGGATGAAAAAAAAATAATTAAAAAATCAACTTCACCGATATGTAAACACACTCATTCTCTACTCCACAGTCACAGGGTATAGAAGAGAATGTGATTATAACACAATGGATTGAATCACAGTACAGGTTAGTAATAACGGTTCTAAGATGATACAGAGAATTGGATCAGTTTTCTGTGTTTTGTCCTTGTCCAGTATTGCATCTGTGGACCATTGACAAGAACTACATCATAATTCAAATTCCCCTGGGAGGAAATTAAATAATTCATGTTAGTAGTTCACCTTAAAACCGAGATCCAATATGAACTAGTTCGTGTTTACTTATCATATTTTGCATGAAAGAATGAGTAAAGATATTTGTCTAGAGCAGGGGTCCCCAAACTTTTTCCTGTGAGGGCCACATAACTTTTCCCTTCTCTGGTGGGGGGCCGGAGTCAGTTTGTAACAGAAAAAGTGTGACGATTGTAGGAGTGCATAAACGTAAAAATGTATTGTTTTCCAGAAAGGACAATCAAGTAACTCTCTCTGGGTTCTTCACAGAAATAAAGTCAGGAAATAAATAATAACACTATTAATGAATAAATAATAACCAAATAACCCTCTCTGGGTTATAGTCTGTATTTTCTGAACTATAAGCCGCACCAGACTACAAAACCAGTAAACATACACATATAAGCAGTGGTGGGAAGTAACGAAGTACAAGTACTTCGTTACT